>NC_050527.1:5694823-5721230 GCF_002922805.2 Oryzias melastigma
GTCTCAACTTCTCTTGAATCATCGTTGTGTCAGAATTCCCTCTACAGGGAGTCAAAATCTACAATTCAAAAATCCTGTGCCCTGGAAATTTCCCAGAAGTCTCTGTGGAAAAACTAATGTGCAGCGATGCTCACTAGTATGGTGAATATAGACCGCAATGCATTGTGTTTGTACGATTTGTTATTTGAAAAACTTGTAAGTACATTTACATTTTTATGAATCCACCAAGTTTTTATTATCAGATCAAACGTGGATTGTTAAAAAGTCTTTTTAAAATGTTCATAATTATTAAATATTAAATATATGGAACTCTGACCAATGACATGATGAGTTTGATCCAGTTTTCTCCTTTCCTGTTTCCTCCGCTGGTGAAAAGAGGCAGTAAAATTACATTAAACTGCTGTCTTTGAAGTCTTCAACATTAATGTTCTTTTTTGGTGCTTTGGAAGAAGAGTTTACGTTTCATCACCGTAAAGCTTTGGGATCTTCTGAATCTTCTCTGAAGGCGTCCCTATGATAAATCTACGTTGATTTATTGTTGTACATGAGATCATATACAAACATCTGATGCGCCTCAATCCTACCCTGAGGGCATGATTGTCCTTTAGTTTACCAGCAAATTTGCCTCTGATCATTGAATCCAGCAGTAAACTGCCACCATTGGTTTATTGTTTCATAGTTTAAGAAATGGTTTTCTTTTGACTGTTTTGGTCTAAAAGAAATCAATTTAGAAGAAGCGAGTTGAGTTTTCTTTCAGTTAGATATGTGGAAAACAAGACAGAATCAAATCCAGATGGTTGAATTTTGGCATCTCCTATTGAGTCCATATACTGGATGTTTTGGTTAGAGATCCTATAGAGGGGGTTCTATTTTTGTTGAACTTTTGATTAGTGATAATTCACTTCTTTTTCGACTTTTTCACGTTTTTATAGTTGCCTGATTCGTTTTGGTTTTACTGTTTATCAATAGAGGTTGTTAATCCAAATTGCTTCCTTAACCTCTTGGGATTCTCCTGATCTCTATTTATCTCTCTGAGCGAAGAGATATGGAAAAAATACTGTTTTCAATTTAGTCCAACGTCATTTCAGAAGTCCCATCACATGACAAGGAAAAAGAACAACAGAATAATGAAAAAAAGGTCAAAATATTGTTACGACGAAACTGTTGGCAAAATGGTCAACATTTCTTGAGAGTAAAATCCTAAAATTATGAGAAGAAAACACAATGGTTTCAATAAATTAGAACTTTATTTTGAAAAATAATGTATTTATGATTTTATTCTTGTAAAATGCTGTCTTGTTTCCTTACAATTTTATGACTTTATTCTCACATATTTGCACTTTTTCTTTCTTTCACGGTGGCCTTAATGCTCCATCCTCAGAAAAGAAACAGAAAAGGAGAGAAAGGGCAAAGGTGAAAGGGGCAAAAAAATTATCATTTTGAAAATTTTCCTTTTTCTTTTTAGTTGACACCACTCCGTAGTTAGAACTCTTTTGAAGTATTTTTAATTCTTTTGCCTTCTTTAGTAAAACCTGGCTAAATAATTAACACTATTGTTCACCTGGGGTCCCCAAACTGCTAAGTCCACCACTGTCTGTTAGGGGTGTAACAACTGATACATTTAATCAATTAATTGATTAATCGGTTTCTATTTCTATGATCCAACCATCGCGATCTGTCTGAGGTAAGATGTTAATCAAATTAAATCGACCTAAACCGTTAAAAATGGTTTCAAAATGAGATGTTTTTTTATACGCATGTTTAATTTACACTCGATTATCTTGCAAGAAGTACAAGGAATCTGAAAAACTTCACCTGTTCAGTACTATTTATCTCTGAGTCACGCTGGTTCATTTATTGGCAAAAACTGTCCTGGATCGATTTTAGGTCAGTGAATCGGATTGTTCAAAATTAACCAAAATTGACCAGAAAATTGATCGGAAACCTCAAATGATGATATGAATCAAATCGTTGTTAAATTGTTACACCTTTAACCATCTGTGTTCTCTTAGACAATCTTGCAGTCTCTGCAAATCTGCTCTACCTGACATTAGAGGTCATTTATGGTCAACTCAAATAAAATCCACCAAATATTTTTTTTTCTCATTTTTTTACAATAAAGAGTTAATTTGTTAGAAACTTATGAATATTTTAGAGATGACCTCTCTTTTTTTATTTTTTTTTTTATTTTTTATAAAAAATGTTTATAATACGCCATCTGGCTTTGAATAACTGTCATGCGATTATTTTTTTTGTTAAATCTTTAAATAAAAGCATGATGATAGAAATATTTCAGGTCGACTTTAAATGAAATAATATTTGAAATACAAGGCAGCTAGAAGCAGTTATGGCTCCACTGTAATGTAAAATTTAAGGAGGAATGCTGAAGAAGGATTATGGTGATGTAGCAGAGGCATCTGAGGCCAAGACATGGGGGGGGGGTTGTACAGAAGTGCTGCAGTTTTCATTTACAAAGCCCAGAAGGGACTGGGAGGGGACACCTGCAGTGCTTGCAGTTCCTCATAAAACACATGATCAAGGCGCAGTAATCTTTGCAACTCATACCAGACATCCCATTTGTCGGTGGGAGGGGGGGAGGGGGGGGGTCATGAGTGAGCATTTTCCTCACATCTGTCTTTGTAAAAATGTGAAAATATTTCAGAATTAGATCAAAAGGCTGTGAATTTCTTGTTGCTGCTGCAAAAGAACAATCAGCAAAGCAAGAGTTTCACACAAGAATTCACACACAGCCTCTCCACTGTTTTCCACACTCCGCTTTTGTTGTACCGCAGACGAAATGTGGAGCAAAACATGCGTCACACACTGTCTCTGGAGGGACAAATCCTACAGAATCCGTCGGAATCCATCAGAGAAACTCTGGTTGTTAGCACTCCTTGGGGGTTTGAACCTCCCTTTAAAGAAGCTGCAGCATCATGTGCTGACCGTTGACCCTTTTTACAGGTAATTACCGCAGCATTGTGAGGAGCAGGACGGGTTTGCAGTCAAGAAGCGTGTCCATCTGTTTGTCACAGCAGTGGCTCTCTTTGCAAGCAAGAAATATGATTAGAATGCAACATTTTCTTTTTAGTTTCAGCATTTGAGACAAAAAACAAATGCATTTTTTAAATTACAGATTGTCCCCATTTCTCTTCCCTCCTCTTTACTTTATATAATCCAAACGCGTGCGTCCCACTCTGAAATCAAAGCCTTGGCCTGTGTTCCCTCAAAATCTATCCCACTTGAGAGACAGACATGTCTTTGTCCATCAGCCCTTTTAGGAGAACGCCTTTAGTGACTGCAGATGTGGGGAACCTACAAAGCAACCTCTGTCCCTCAATCATTTCTCTTTCATTTTCACTCTATTCCTCTTCACGGGAAATGGGAGGGCATGGGGTCAAGTCACCCCAAACGTTGAGGTTCCTTAATAAATCCCAATAATACTCCAAATAATACAGTCATCAAGAGTTACTTTACCTTAAAAACATCCAGACAAATGTTCCATTTCTGAACTTTATCTTTCAGAGCAGCCTGTAGCAGCTGACAACCTATTTCCTCAAAGCCGACTGCAGTGAAGTGAAGGATGAGACAGCTTCTACAATATTGCTTGCACCTGTCAGATCCCTTCAAATCAATGGACAACAGAGGATATTAGGGAGGGGTTACCGGCTACAAGCAATATGAAGCGGAAATAAGCAGCAGACTTAAAAGAAAAAGCAAAGGTAAACAGGATAATTATGAACATAAGGGGGATTGTGAAAGCAAAAACATGAAGGGAGGAGGGCCGGCTTGTAGGATGAGGACACTGCAGGCGACAGGAGCCTCCAGGCCATAGCAACCCCCCCAAAAATACATAAGCCTCATACATTAGACATGTGGGAGCAGAACAAAAAATTTATTTATTCATGCTTATTTATATTCCCTTTGTAATTATTGGAAACATAAAAATCAATTAGATTACATTTTATGTCAAATTTCATAAATAAATATTAATAAAGGACATCTCTTACTGGTTCTCTGTTCACTCATCATCTCACACCTTTCCTCTGATCAACCTTTGCGGCTCAGTTGGGACCTGTCTCGTCCGAGCCGGGATATCCGACAGGCGCATCAAGCCCCAAAAACCTGCAGAATTTAACCCGTCCCGCGCCAGACACATTCAAGACATGTATGTTCTGCAGGGGGAGGAAAGCCAGGGGGGGTGGGGGGAGTAACATGCCGCTCTGCAGCTCACCTACCTTTAGGTGACCGGGGAAAGATGCTGAGCAGCCGCAAGATGCTGAGGATGCTCATCAGGAGTGGAAAAACTGCGCAAACGTCGCCCGCTTCCTCCCTCCTCTTGACTGCCTCTCCTTCAACCTCGCCCCCCACCCCTCCAGCCCTCAAAAGCGCCGCACTTCGCGGATGGGGCTCCACATTTGAAAAGGAGAGCAGAATATGTCGGGCTCCGGCTGCTCTCGGAGACACTCGACTCCTGTCGGGAATCACCGGACACCCATTCGCCCCCAAAGACTCGGACGGTCATCACGCAGCGCCCGCAAACGGAACGCATCGACATGGGAATCCAGGAAAACTCACTTTATGACTATGAGACTTAACAGTTTTAAAGTCACTTTCAAAATAAGATGCAGAATAAAAAAAATAAGACATTTAAGTCGACATGTTTGAAAAGAAATGAAACATCCATGTATTTAAAAGACAAAAACAAAATATTAGGATAACTGAGAATAAATAAAATGTTATATATATATAAAGTAAAAGCATCAGTTTTAAATAGGGTTTGACAGTTAATTGATTTACATGATCCAGCCAGATCAATCAGTCTGAGGCAGAATAGAATCAACCATTAACACTTTATCCACCCAAAAAAAGAAAAATCCATTAATATATATATATATATGTGTGTGTGTGTGTATTGCTGCACTCCTTTTGGGGGATGAGGCAAATACACACAATCATTATTTTTTACAAATATGTTTTGTAAATGTGCTCCACCATTTGGTTGAGCAGGCAGTTTAAGGGTTAAAAATCATTTCAAAATGAATATGTCAATGTTGGACAATCCTATTTGGATTAAAGCATGCTAGGTTTATTTTAATGTACTGTAAAAATTAGAAATTAGAAATGTGATGCAGCAAAAAATAATCATCACATTACACTTTGAATTTAGCAGAGATGCAACAGTGTGGTAATGTTCTAATAATGTTCCCTTGGTATTATTTCGATGTACAAAAACAAAAGTGGGTTGAACTTTAGGAAACTAAAATGTGAATGGATTTCCCATTGATTATTGTTTGTTTGTACACATATTTAATTGATTATCTAGCAAGAAATACAAGGAATCTGGAAAACTTCACCTGCACTGTTCAGTACCAGGTACCTTTGAGTCTCACTGGGGTCAGTGAATCAGATCGAATCGTTTAAAATTAACCAGTGTTGACTTTGAATTGTATCGTTAAAATGTTGTTGCAGAATAAAATCAAAGTACAGATAAACCTAATTCAAATATGCAAACTTTGTATTCTTTGTGTTTTTAAAAACGTGTTTAATTCTTGTCTCAGCTGACTTAAGTTGAATTTGTGAAACATAATATTTGTTTGAAAGACACATTTTTGAAAGGTTAAATACCTCTGCAGCTTCATAACATGGAAAGATGACATTCAGGAAAGAACATAAAGAGATTGTTTGCATAAATGTACCAAAAAGAACATACTTCTATATCAGCTTTTATTATATTGTTGTATTAATAGAAATATTTACATGCAAAAATGAAATTTTACTGCTGATAATGGTTATATTTAAGGTAAAGAGTCTATGATATACACTGAAATCTCAACAAACTATGGTAACAAATCTTATACTTATACGAAAGACGGTCTTTTAATAGAGTCCAAGTAATCCTTGAATACCATTAAAATGTAAGAAAATAAACTAGACAAGAACTCATTTTTCTTCACTCTTTCAATCTGTCTAACCATGTAATTAAATGATTCACTTGTTAAACTGAACTGTATGAATTTAAAAGAATAGTGGGAAATTTTTTTGCAGATTCATTGATAAAGTACTGTAATATTTATGTGTGGAAGTGTGCAAAACTAAGACACAAAGTTCCAGCTTTTCAACATAGTTTAATGGTTTCATGATTTTTTGTTGAATTTTGGAAATGCTCTTAAAAAAAATGAAGATTTTGACAAATGTGAACTTAAATGCATAATCAGACAGTACAGATTAGATGTCTAATGTGACTTGTGTGAGCTTGTCTTTATTCCTCAAAGACAAAAGAGTTTTGAAAAATAATGATAAAGACACACACAGGATAAGATCTTGATGCAGCAGCAGCATCAGCATCCCTCAGAGTATATCGCATCTTACTCTCTGTGAAGATAACAAGATTGAATAAGACCCTAATGGAGTGCTCCTGCTTAATGGAGACAGCGGCAACACACTTCAACTTCAGGAGTGGGGGGGGGGATGTCTTCAAAATCTTTTTTATCAGAACAGGAAACATTCTCACTGCTTGACCACCTTGGGAGATGGATTTCAAAACAGATCCATCAGTATCAACCTTGAATTAGCCAAACTTTTAAATAAGTTGTTGTTTCCTGTTAAATTCATAGGAAAACATGGACTTGATGTTTGTCAGGCTGACATCACAGTGACCGTTGGTCTAGAAAGGCAGGTTTTAATTAATTATAAGGCATAACATAAAAAGATTCTATTTTTAAACATGTTTGTTGATATATGTTAAGTTTTCACATCTAAAAACATTCAGTCTGATTACATTCTAGGGCAAAGAAATCCTTTGCTTTTTACGAAAAAATACTTTCCTTAGTCGTGTGGACAGAAATAGGGCTGATTCACTCCTACAGGTCTTTAACTTTAATTCATACATGATGGCGAACCTCTTATTCATTAAGAGACCCTAAGTCTTCCTCTTGCCTCTTCCTCTGCCCCCTGCAGGAGGAGAGAGCACGTGGGTCTGGAAATCAAGTTTCTGCTGCAGGATCCCTGTGAGAATGAACTCTGCAGTGACGATGGGGAGGGACGCAGACACAGCGGGGCCACACAGCTGCCAGTCCTCCTCGCAGGAAATCACTACAGTCTGAGGCTGAGGATCGATGAAAGAAAATCAGAAAATCAAAGTCAAAGTGGAAGAGAGCAACAGTTTAGGAACATGTACCTTATGGGACGTTGGCATCTTTGGTAGAAAAGTGGCTCCGCTGGAGGAAATGATGTCTTTCATGTGAGGTGGCTCTGGCTTCACAGACTTTGTCACGTGGATCTTGTATCCCTGAGTTACAGCACAGGACAAAGCGATCAGGTTCAGCTCTTACTCACACTGTGAAGGCTACAGAGATCAATACACGGTTCTGGCGAGCGTTTGGTCAGGTGTGCTTCCTAATTTTAGCCTGGAATCGTCAGTACATGTTGTATCAAGCTATCCATTTACAACTTAACGAAACAGCAAACTGAGGAAAAGTGAGATGATAAACCTGATGAGAACATAACAAGCAAATGTGAAATTATGTTCCACTGAATACGATCTGACAGCAGACAAGGTTCTGCTGGGGCTCGCCTGAAGGATCCTCCAAATTCATCTGAAAGCGTAAAGTGATCTAATCCACCTCCACTCCTGGAAAGATGGTTTAATTAAATTCTTTTCTCAGCGTAGCAACAACACTGATTAGTGCTGGGAGGAGTATCGATTTCAAGGTATCAAAGTATCGATTACCATCCATTTTGGTATCAAGTACTCTACTAATATTTGAATTACTAATTAATGAGCAATAAAATAAACATGCGTGCGTCATTTCTGGGTATTTTTGCTTAAAAGGTGAAGAACTTCCGGGTTACGCCCATGGCGTACTGAACAGTCATGTGACTAGAAGCGCTGTGAATTGGTCTTGTTACTCTACGCTTTCTAAGTCAGTAGAGAATGTTAGCATGCTGCTGTTCATAAACACTAATCTGAAGCTATAATCACTATTTTTTTATATTTTTATTTATTCATATTCATGTTAATTAATTGACTATGTTTTGTATTTTGGAACTTGCACAATAAAGTTTTTATCTGGCCTGTCTTTGGTGGTATATGATTTCTAGGATAATTGTGTTTTTAACATGTTCTAGTAGCATTTTTCTCATGATTTAGGACATTTATAAAGAAAATTAAAACTTTGTTTCTGAGAATTATTTAAATCGTAATGAATCAGGAGTAGAGGAAAAATGCAGTTTGAAAAGGTGTGTAGTTGTTCTGTACTGTAAACTACAATCAGGCCAGAAGCTCCCTTCTGATGAGTCCACTTTAACACGAGTAGATCCAAGTACTGTGTGGCTGGATAGCTCGGATATCATTCATAATTTTTGTTGCACCAGTAATGTTAAGTTGGAGTTTTGAGGGGCTGTAAGCTAGCAGGAGAGAGTGTGAATAAAGGGATGATGGGAAATCAGCTCAGTCAGCTATGTCTGAATTTCCACCCTACTCCTACTAAAACACCATATAGTGCAGGACTGTATAAGCTTCCTGGATTTTAAAGCAATTTGGATACCAGGCTCACGACTTTTCTTTTTTTTTTTTTTTTTTAATGGCAAATATGACGTTGAAGATTTCACTTCTGACACAGTGAATATTTATGAATCCACTGTGTCAGAAGATGAAAATATTAATGCTTTATTTAAATAAAACATTTAAATATTTTTTTTTCACAAAATTTGTTCAAATGCAATTAATTGTGGCCCATATTCCCAAATCTAGTGAGCATCGATGCACACTGGTTTTTCGCTGAGAATTCTGGGAAATTTCTAGGGCTCTCAATTTTGGAATAGTAGATTTGGACAGCACTATAAAATGGCGAACGTACTATATAGTGAGTAGTGAAAGAATTTACTCTGCACCGACAGTCCCGCCCACAACTCTGTGGTAAATTTCTAATGAACTACTGCCGCTCTGCAGAAACTATGTCCCAGAAAACAACAAAGGGTTTATTATTTTGGCTAAAAATGAAATAATCACAATTGTGGGACCACTGGAAACGATACTAAAATAGATCAGAAGATGATTGGACCGGAACTTTAAGAAACAGAAATTCCCCAATTAATAATTAGCAGTAATCTGTATTGGTAATTGCTATTGAATATTTTATGCAAAAAGTAATCGGCCATCACTAAAACTTATCCTCTCTAACAGAAAGCTAAAACCTAAGTAAACAGAATGAGTGCGTACCTGTAGGAGAGGCTGACGGCCTGCTGCCTTCAGAGACTCCTCCAGACAGAAGCTGAACTTCGCCTCCTGTTCGGGATCCTTCACCAGAAAATTAGCCGTAGAAAGGAACGTTCCAGCTTTCCCACTCTGAAACAGAGAAAACAATCAGTCATGTTTCTGGTTTCCAGAGGGTCTGGTTCTATTTCTGTGTTACTCTTTGATTTCTTGCCTTTTCCAGCCATTCCGTGGTGACGACAGGAACACCTTTCGCCAAGGCGCAGAGGAACTTGACCGTCCTTCGCACTTTATCTGTCACCAGACAGTTCATGTCTGCCACGCCTTTGGCCAAGCTGCCCCCAAGACGAGCCAGCACCCGCTCCCCGGCGTCATCCATCACCCCCGTGAACAGCACCTGAGGAAGAGAGGCGTCACATCACACCTGCGGGATCTACAGACGTGTTAACCTGTGAGAAAGAAGGAATACTGCTCTTCTTTTGGTCATTTGATGACATTTGTCCACCGGAGAGCCTGTTTGTGTTTGTTTTCATCAATAAAGATTTAAAAAAAACACAGAGAACATAAATTACAATTAGAGTCTAAACTCATTAAAAAAATTAAAACCATTTTGTTTTTAAAAGGCCTATTTTTATTTTTTGGTTTTGGGTTATACAATGAAAAAAAGTTTCATATTTTCTCAAATAGGATTTTATGAAATCTTATCTGATTCCTTCTTCTCATATTTAATAAAATACAATAAAATCTTCACTTTGGCTCCACAAAGTCCTATAATACTATGAATCAATCTCCATTTAAGTAGATATACAATCTGCAAAGGGATCCTTTTATTGATTTAAAACCTGCCTATTGTTATTTTATTTTTAGCTTAAATTAAATATCAGGTGATATTAAAAAATGCAGCAGACACCAAATAATCCTCTTCCTCTGCAATTTTTCAGACGGAGGACAGACCTTGTAGGCCTGGCTTCCAGCTCGCCGCCGTTCACTCGTCGCCGGGGAGCCAGACGAGGAGCGGGGAGTCTTTGCCAGAGAGGGGGAGTCTGCAGACGCCTGCCGCTTTCGAGAGGGACGACTTTTTGGAGTCTGGGGCTGCTCCAGCTGAGCAAAAGTAAAAATAAAATAAAATCAGAGCTTGGTACAAAGATGCAGTGGAAACATCAACTGGGAGCAAAAGGGCACAAAGGTGATAAATTGTAAGGAGGGGGGGGGCTGACCACACAACCACTTAATTCATTACGGCATTAATGGTGGAGCAGGGCAGGTTGGAGCACTCCTGTTGAAAGAGTGGACTTTTCCTGCTCTTGATGTTGATGGTAGTGCATTTTAATGACTGGAAATGCTGAGTCAGAACAAAATGCACTTCATCCTCGGGCCAAGGTAAAAGCCTGTCTTTCCAAGAACACGCGCTCCTTATTTACCGCTCAGTTTTCATTCATCAGTTTCTATTAGAACTAAATAGACTTTAATGACATCTTTATTGTGTGTGGAGTGTACACTTTTACCTGTGATGTTGCCACATTTTCCTCCTGCTTTGCTTCTGATGCTGTTCCGTCTCCCGGCACCTCGTTCCTGTTTGCTTGAATCGCTGATCTCCGACCTCCAGCTCTCCTCTTGCTGGTTTCCACTTCCACCTCTTCGGCACCTTTCCTTTCCCCTTCAAGCAAAGATTCTTGTGTATTTTTCTTCTCGAGAGTGCGGGATGCTCTTCCAGTTCTCCTCACATGGTCACCGGCAGGAATCACTTCAGGAATCGCATCATTCCCTCTGTCTGCACATATTTTGTTTTTTTGAGTTTCAACATTCCCTTTGGAAACTTTTGGAGGTTTCTCTTCTGTATTTGCCTCCACTTCACTTTTCTGTCCTTTTCTTTTGTTTCTGACCTCTTTCCCATCACTGATTGCAGAGGCTCCTGCCTTCTCCAAAGTTTCGGTCTTTGCTGTTTTTTGACCTCTGCCTCTGACGTTTCTTTTGGGTGCGGGTGATTTTTCAAGGATAGCTTCCTCTTGATTTGATTGCCTTTCATCTATGAAGTCTGCAGGCTCCGATTCAGCAGCATTGGCTTGTTGCTGCCCCCTACTGGTACCCGCTTGTTGAGAGCCTGCTCCGTCTTCATCACACTCGTGGCGAAGCTGGCTCGAGGATTCCTGAGCTTTGCTGCGTCTGCTGCACCTCTTGTTCACGGTGGGAGCTGTGATTTCCGGTTCAGGCTCGGTTCTCCTTCCTCTCCCTCGCTGCCTACCTCCTCTTCCTCTGTTTAGAGAACTCACGCTGGACCTCTCAGAGTTGATGGAGTCAGATCTGGAAAGGGGCTGCTCCATCTGCCCCGCGGTGATCCTTCGGCTGCTTCTGTTTCCGACGGCGGCTGCCTCCTGGCTTCCCCTCGCCCCCCTTCCTCGGCCTCTTTCTTTGCCCTCTTGGGTGACGAGACTTGAAATGGACTTATCTGAGCAGACAGAGTTGGAGGAGTTTGAGCGGGATCTGGTTCTCCTCGCTGGGAAGTCGTCACTGTTTGATAAAGTTGAGTCTTGTTGTTCCGCTGTGACAGTTCTTCTAGTTGTCTTGCGACCTCTTGGAGGAGCTTTAAGCTCAGCACCTTCATCTCTACTCTCTTCTAAAGCTTTTGAAGTTTTTTCTTGAATGGGCTTATTTCTTTTTCCTCTTGCTTGGTGTTCTTGTTCTTCCTTCTTTTCAGCTTCATCTTGAGGTTCTATTTCTAGATTCGGTTTCTCTGCACCTTCATTTTTAATGTCCTCATTTTTCTGGTGGTTTTCTATCTCCTCCGCTTCCATTCTCAAGTCACCCGTCTCCCCCTTTTCATCTTCTTTTCTCATCTCTTTAGCATCCATCTCCTCTTGCAGGTTCTTTTGCTCGGCGCTCTTCTTTATCTGTTCTTCATCCTCATTTTCCTGCTGCCTCGCAGTTTTTCTTCCTCTCATCTGCTCAGCATGCGTCTCATCTTCCTCAGTTTTACAGTCAGCAGAATTCACTCTACTTCTTTCACCTGTGGGAGTTTGGTATCCACTTGTCTGTGTAACTGAAGACTCGGCATTTTCTCTTAATACTAGCTTCACATCTTCTGTATCTATGACTTGGCCTCCATAAGTTGATGCTAAAGAAGCTTTAACCTCAGAATCTTCAGAATTATCCTCCAGATGAAGCTGCTTTGTCTTTTTTTTCTTTGGACCTGAAATTGAGCTCCCATCAGCCCTAACTGTGTCTTCACACATCACCATGGGCTGAGTTTCAACCGCAGAGGCCTGAGACGCAGGGAGGGACTGGGATTCATCTTCAAATTGCAGAGGTTTTGCTTTTCTTCTTCGCAGTCCTGGTATAAAGTCCTCGCTGTCGTCCTCAGCTGCAGCAGCTGGCTGGGTCTCAGAGAGGCATGATCCTTCAGAGTTGGTGAGCGGTTGCGTCTCTTTTTCTTCTTCACTATGAAGCTCCTTTGCTTTCCGTTTTCGTAGAGCAGGCGCCGAGTCCTCATTATCACCTTCCTGGTCTAATTCAGTCCCTCCTGACAAAGAGTCAACGGCAGAAGCTTCAGAACTAACGAGAGGCTGAGTGCTCTCCTCCTCCGACTGCAGCGGCTTTGCTTTATGTTTGCGAAAGCAGGGAATTGAGTCTTCTTCGTCACTAAGCTCACTGTCGTGTGTTTCAACATTGGGGGATTCATCCAGTTGTAGAGGTTTTGTTTTTCTTCTTTGCAGTCCTGGTGCTGA
Source organism: Oryzias melastigma (assembly GCF_002922805.2). Classification (NCBI taxonomy): domain Eukaryota; kingdom Metazoa; phylum Chordata; class Actinopteri; order Beloniformes; family Adrianichthyidae; genus Oryzias; species Oryzias melastigma. Next base: position 5,707,760 of record NC_050527.1, read on the forward strand.
GTCTGCATCATCATCATCCTCGTTTACAGAGTATAGCTGGGTCTCAGTTGTTGAGGAAACTTGAGTGTCTGTGAGTCTTTGAGTTTCATCTGTGTCAGAAAGTTGCTGCTTTGCTTCACTTCTTTGAGCCCTAAAATATTCATCACTTTCCCGATTGTCATCAGCAGCCAAAGGCTGAGTTTCAGAAAGTGATAACGAGGAAGAATATGGAGGAATCGACATTCCTCGTCTTTTCTGCACAGCTGGAAGCAGCAGCTCATCTTCCCTCTCTTCGTACTCACTTGTACACATGGGCTGAGTTTCAGCTACAGACATACAAGCAGCTTCCACATGCTCTCTCCTCTCTTTTTCATTTCCTGTTCTCGATGTTGGTTCTGGTGAAGAACAAGCCAGGTTATTTTTTTCCAAACTCCTCTCTTTCACAGAGGAGGGCATTAGCTGGGTTTCAGCCTCTGCGATATTAGATAAAGTTGCTCCAGCTGAAATGTGGGATGGTTCCGAAATGTAAGCTTGTGTTGCTTCAAAGGCTAAATCCGTTTTTCCAGGCACTTCTGAGCACTGAGCAGGCTCCTCTTCATCTCCATAGACCTGCGTGGCCTCCATGTTTGACTCATCACCTGCAGTAACAGCTGCATACACCTGGGTGTCTTCCATATTCGGGGCTCCTTCCGTGAAGACGAAAGCTTGTGTGCTTTCCGTGGTTCCAGCTCGGCCCTGACTTTGCAGATGGCCGCTGTCAGACAGATCGAGCTGGAAGGAGTCTCCTCTGCTTGACCGCTTGTCTGCTTTGCTAGCAGAGGACTGACCAATCCCTGGCTGGTGGCCAAAGAACTGGGTCTCAGCTACCTCCAGGTCCTCCTCCTCCTGGCTGTCTGAGCAGGGGGAGTGAGCGACAGGCCTCACAGCAGAAGATGCAACAGCTGAAAGGACAAACGGAGCAAAGTCAAATATATTTGCATCATTATCTTATCAGCAGTTTTTAAAATGTCTAGATCCTTTATTTTTCATGCTTTTTTTCAAATACAGTCAATTAAAGTTGTGGTTGTGGTTGAATTTCAAATCTGATCAAACCAGTGATCTCCTCCCTCACATGTACTGAATCCGAGGTTCTTTTGTTCACAAATATTTCTGGAAATGTTTCATTTTAAAACTTGAATTACTTTTAATTGCACCAGAAAAGGGGCTTGTAAAATCTTGAGACATAACATTTTCAGTGTCTCCTAAAAATCAAAGCAAAAAAATTAATTGTCACACTTGTACTCGAAGTTTCTTTTTATTTTGCCTTAGTTGAAATATTATGACATAATGATGTTTTTGTGCATTAGTACACTTTGTTAGTTTGCCATAGTCATGAAATAGTGTCAACTTAAATTGATATTTTATTCACTATATCAAATTCTAATGATCAATAAAAAATGTCATTTTTTCACACACGTGTGTCAGTTTTTGTTCAAATGAGGTTTATATATGGATGTGCCATCTGGATACAAACTAAAAGCATCTGTTCATCTGTAGACTAACAGATTACCTGATATCTGGACAGGAGTGGAGCAGTTGTGCAGAAGAGGGAGCTGCAACCCGGGGGTGTTTTCTCTCTGCAGGTCTGGAATGAGGTTCTCTTCTGCTTCTTCGCCCTTTATATCTGCATCACTGTCTGCTTCGAGGTCAGCAGGCTCGACCCTTTTCCCAGCATTTGACACGCTGCTTTCATCCATATCCGTGTCTGCATCCGAATCTGACTGAAGAGCTTCCTTGATACCAGATTCCTTGGGTGCTGATGAGTTTGTGACAACACCAGATGCCGTTGCAGACGATTCGTCCACATCTGTGTCGCTGTCGGACAGAATATCCAAATGGGTTCCTGCATCTGCGGCGGTGCAAGCTGGTGTAACAACAGTAGCAACTGAAGGTTCAGCGACATCAGAGTTAAAGACGGCTTCTTTATTTGCCGTGTCAGTTTTTACTTCCAGGGTGTGAGGGGCAGATTCAGGCTTCATATCTGGTGGGGTAGAGGATTTTTTCGTTTCGGTGTCACACCCCTCCTCTTCATCAACATCTGTGTCACTGTCCAAGTGGAAATCTCTGGCCTGCGCCAAAAATTCAGAGTCAGCTGTGTGCGCGGTCTGAAACGATGCAGCGGCAGTTTCTGACACAGCATCATCAACATCAGTGTCACTGGTGTCTCCTTCAGGCTGAATAGCTAAAGCAGCCAGTGGGGGTTTAGAAGAGTCACCAGAGGATAAATCAGGAGCATTAGCTGCAGCATCTTGATCCTCGTCGACATCTGTATCACTATCGATACAAAACAAATCTGTGTTTGGTGGCTGACCAATTTCTTTGTTTGTATTTGAGCACTGAGGTTCTTTAGATGAAGCCCCTTCCTCCACATCATTGTCCAAGCTAAAAGCAGGGATGGGATCTCTGGAGAGTTCAGGTGTAGATACAGACAGTTCAGCTCCTTTACTGCTGTCATGTCGTTCACCTTCCTCAGAAGTGGTCCCCTGTCGTGCGGACCTATGGTCTTCTTCAGAAATTACAGGTGACCTTTTCATCTCTGAGTGCTGTCGGCTGTCATATCTGAAGGAGGACGGTGTGCAGGGACTTTCATCTTCACTGTAAAACAAAGTGAAAACCACCATTATAGCTCACATATGCTCATCCATTCATGTGTGCGTAACACTTCTTTACCTTTCAGGGACGATCTTGCTTGCGGGGCTTAAAAATGTTGAAGAGTTGAAACTCTGTTTGTGAGAATCCGAATCAGAGGCTGAAAATATAACGACAAAGAACTTACAATAAGAAATGAATCAGACATTATGCAATGCATTTTTACACAGCTTTCACATACCCAAATGTGTCAATTTTCTGTGGCCTCCTCTCTCTTTCTCATCATCTGTATCTGAATCCGATTCTGGAACCAAAGTCCCTTCAGGCTGAGTTGGAGTTTGCTCAAAAGAAAGGCAAGAAGGACCTCTGACAGGAGTCCTCCCAAACGACACCCTAGTGTTTGCACCTCCATTGACACAGTCCTTGCTACCCCCGCTTGTGGTGCCCCTTTTTTCTCCTGAAGGGCTGTATAGCTCAGCCTTTCCTTTGGATTTTCTGCTCTCTGGGGTTCTCGTGTCATTCAGAGAAGAGGTTGACTCTGCAGAACAACTAACATACTGACATGGGATGTCAGCTACCACCAAGCTGTCTCCTTCAGTGAGAGCATAGCGAACATGGGGGGTCAGCTTTAAGCGCCCTTTACGGGTCCCATTCATGCTCCCGAGATCCCAAACCAAAACTTCCATGTCCATTTCACCCTGGCAACCTTTCCTCCGGTAGGCAGAGACAGAAATGGTGGCATGCTGCTTGGACACTGAGGGGGCGGCCAAAGGCACAGAGCAGGTGTTGTGGTCACGTCCCAGAATATTATCTCCAAAAGTGAGGGGCAGCTCTGTATAGAGTACAGCACAGATTGTGTTATTTATCCAGGCTGATTTACTTACATTAATAATAAAAAATGAATTAAAAGTAGCAGTTTGCTACTCACCAGCTTCAGGGATGTGTGGATTTTTCAAGATGCACAGTTTGGCCACTGGTCGCTCTTCCTCACTTTGTTTTTCCTCTTTTTCTTCATCATCTGACTCCAGTATCGAGTCACAGATAGCCTGGGTAGCATCCATTTCTAAAAAAAACGAATAACCTCACTACTTAAATTTATGTAAACAGAAGGCGTACTTAAGGTAGCTATAGCTAAGAAAAGCTAGCTTAACCTAGCTTAACGGCTCTAAGTGTTACTGCATGCAGCTGATGTTAGCTAACGATGCTAACAGATCAACTTTATTCTGCATTTAACTCTGCGTTTCTTTTTCACACCTGATTAACTATGCAAAAACGGGACCGAATTTGCTGTTTTCGAGTCCAAGCAACGTTCCGATCAACCAAAACGTAAAACTCTGAACAAATGTGTATGTTGGGACATTTCTGTTGGATTTACACTTTACTTCCGGGCAATTACAAAGATAAATGTGTGCACTGACTTTATTTGAGATGTGAAAAAGCCTGCAACTTTAAAGTTTAAAATCAGGTTGCAATGTTTTAATTAAAACCAAATTGAGGCAGTTATTTAAAACAGTTAGCCCCTTTTACGTTTTTATATATTTTCTGTAGAGATTACAATGCTCTATTTTTCTTATTTTGAAAACACATTTCTTAAACCGTTTCTTTTTATTTATTTATTTTATTTAGTAAAGCGCGTGTTTATCACTTACCTTTCTGTGCTTTTCTTCAAAATCATAAACATAACTACCACACATGCTAAAGATAGCCACGCCCACAAGAGGATTGTCGCCTGATGAAATTGATTGGCTAAAACAACTGTCACTCAAACCATGGTGCATATTCATTGGATAGTTTTCTGCTTTCTAGTAGGAACACTTGCTATTGGATAGTATGTTCACCGTCTTCCTATGTATACATGTGTTTTGGCGCCACACGTTTTTTTTTTTTTTTTGCGCCATACATGTACGTGGTATGTATGAGGCTGTCCGTCTTCCTGCTTCAAAAGTATTATAAACATATTTAGTACAAAAAATAAAATAAAAACCAAATGACGGACTGACAAAAATATATTGTAATTTTACAACCCTACATAAACGTTTTTTTTTTTAAACCTCAATTATTTTGGTCAATGCAGCCCAATTTTAATTATTTTGCCATGTATTAAATAATTCCCAGATTATGTCAAATTCAATGTTTATTCAATGCAGTGTTGGCTCCTTGAACCAAAAGGCTGGCTAAATATTTTAGTGAAATGTTTGTTTTAGGTCTATAGGTAGTATATTTATAGAAATTTACACTAAACTTGAGTTCTGTGAAAAAGCTCAACTGAAATGTTTTTTCCATCCAACAGAAATTTTCCACGATTTCGTGGTTAGTTTTTCAAATCCTGCATCGTTTTTCCTTTTTAAAACAGCTCTCTCCTTAAAAATAATTTATAATTCCCTAGTTAGCCATTTTAGGATAATTATGCATGTTTGACAAAAAAACAAACAAATGAAGAAAAAAAAACCCTAGTCACCCGTCACTTTTGCAAATAATTCAGAGTTTATGGCAACAAATTATAAACATCATGGATGGCAGAATGTCTTTATGTCTGTAGCCGTATATTTTTCTTTTTTATTATTTAACATGTATTTATCCAGGCAGGACAGATTAAGAACAACTGTGATCTGACCAAAACATTTCTGTACTATTTTCCCTAATTTTGTGCTTGTTAAGATAATTCTTTCTTTACTTTTATGGCCTCATGTTAAGCTAAAATGCAATAACAGCTGTATTTCCATACCGCTATCTGTTTCAGGATTATTCCTTTATATTGTCTTGTTGTGTAAACTGAAATGTAGTGGGTGCATTGTAAGAATGAAGATTCAAACATGATTCATTTTCCAATTTTATTTTTCATGACAGGGGATTTCTACTGTAAGCTACTGTTGAATTCTAGCAACACTCTTGACACTGTTGATTTCTTGACTACTTGTGGTTTCTTCCGTTGATTGTTTTCTTTTGGCATCCATTTTTTTACTTTAGCATTTGAAGCCTCAAGCATCTTCCTCTGCTTCCTCCTCAAATTCCCCCTCTTCCTCGGCAGTGGCGTCTTGGTACTGCTGGTACTCAGACACAAGGTCATTCATGTTGCTCTCTGCTTCGGTGAACTCCATCTCATCCATGCCTTCGCCTGTGTACCAATGCAGGAAAGCTTTACGCCGGAACATGGCTGTGAACTGTTCGGAGATTCGCTTAAACAGCTCCTGGATGGCCGTGCTGTTGCCGATGAAAGTGACTGCCATCTTCAGGCCGCGAGGTGGAATGTCGCACACGGCGGTCTTGACGTTGTTGGGGATCCACTCAACAAAGTAGCTGCTGTTCTTGTTCTGCACGTTGAGCATCTGCTCGTCTACCTCTTTCATGGACATGCGACCACGGAACACGGCTGCAACTGTTAGATAGCGGCCATGACGAGGGTCGCATGCGGCCATCATGTTCTTGGCATCGAACACCTGCTGGGTGAGCTCTGGGACTGTGAGGGCACGGTACTGTTGGCTGCCCCGGCTGGTTAGGGGAGCAAAACCGGGCATGAAGAAATGCAAGCGGGGGAAAGGCACCATGTTGACGGCCAGTTTGCGGAGATCTGCGTTGAGTTGGCCGGGGAATCGCAGGCAGGTGGTGACGCCGCTCATGGTGGCAGAAACTAGATGGTTAAGGTCTCCGTAGGTGGGAGTAGTAAGTTTAAGAGTGCGGAAGCAAATGTCGTACAGAGCTTCGTTGTCAATGCAGTAAGTTTCATCTGTGTTCTCCACAAGCTGGTGAACGGACAGGGTGGCGTTGTATGGCTCGACCACTGTGTCTGACACCTATGGAGACAATCATTTTATAAAATATTCCCAGTTTGGCAACAGAACATTAAATTAGAATAAAATGTGGAGGTATTTTACCTTGGGGGAAGGCACCACGCTGAAGGTGTTCATGATGCGGTCGGGGTACTCCTCGCGGATCTTGCTGATGAGCAGAGTTCCCATTCCGGATCCCGTTCCGCCACCGAGAGAGTGGGTGAGCTGGAAGCCCTGCAGGCAGTCACAGCTCTCAGACTCCTTACGGACCACATCCAGGACGGAGTCCACCAGCTCAGCCCCCTCTGTGTAGTGACCCTTGGCCCAGTTGTTTCCAGCACCACTTTGACCTGAGATGAGGTTCAATATAAGGATTAGTCACTTTTTATCTGGTAACAAAGCATTTATTAAAAAAACTGTCTTAATTACACCCACCAAACACAAAGTTGTCGGGTCTGAAGATCTGCCCAAAGGGTCCAGACCTCACAGAGTCCATAGTACCAGGCTCCAAATCCACAAGGATGGCCCGAGGCACATATTTCCCTCCTTCAAAATAGAATGAAAGAAGAAAAAGCAGAGAAGACAAATTAAAGAAAAATCCAGAATATAATGCATTGTAAAGAAATGTGCACACACAAAACCATACAATAAAATCATTAAAATACTATACCTGTGGCCTCATTGTAGTAGACACTAATCCTGTCCAGCTGCAGGTCACTGTCTCCATGGTAAGTCCCTGTGGGATCGATGCCATGCTCATCGCTGATCACTTCCCAGAACTGCAAATGGAAGGCATCACATGACATTTCCTGTCACATCTACGCTTTAACCACACAGCTTATGAGGCTGGAGGTTTTAAGTGAAAAAGCAGAGGGGTTTGCATTTTTTCCCATTTTGATAGCGATGGCAGAATGTTTCCCCCTTACAGAAAAGTCTTATTTTAAGCCGTCCCTCTGTTGACATTTCCACAGCTGCTAAATGATGACTTTGCAGAATGAATTGCTTTCACGGCTGACATCTGTGGAGGAAGCACAAAGGCACTACAGATCCTTCTCCACGGGAAGCTGAGAATAAATCCAACGTGCAAAACAGTTCATGTTCCAAAAAAAAGACTATTCAAATTTGTGTTTAAATCTAGTTAGCCTTTTAAAAATAAAAGGTACACTTTGATTTGATGCATTTTTGGGACATTTGGTGATAAATGGTACCTTCCATTTTCCCCAAAGAGCAGCCAAAAGAGGATTTACAGTAATCTATGTAAGCTTGCTGTATTGCAGCAGAGTGCCAAAGAGATTAAAAAACAAAATTACTAACGGTACAAAGTGCCAACTAAGCAAAAGGCATTTTAAAATGAGAAACGTAGAAAATGATGGATGGATAACAGTGACGCCAGAAAACGGTAATCAGTAAGACTGAGAATCACAATGAAAGAATGAGGACAGTTGGAAAGCAATGCCACACCCTGACCCAATTTACAACAGTGTAGCTGCTCAGCATTTATGTCAATCAAATCCACCGGACAGCTCAGTCAATAAGTCCTGAGGGAACAGAAGCAAACCTCTCCCGGCAGGTCAGCACTCATCTCATCATTAGGGAGGAAAAGAGGGTCTGGAATTTGTATTTATTACTATTGTTATTTCCAATAATAAGGCAGCTATAAATGTTTTAATGTAAATGGCATATGCTGCATATGAAGCCAAATTAAATCCCATTGACTTCCCCCTCTGTGCATCAGCTGTTTCCTCCATTCCTCCCCCCACCCTGCTCATAATTTGGTTAGGGGAAGGAAAGACATCGATTACAAAGGAAGGTCTGGCTTTTCAGGACATAAGCATCTCTGCCATTAGGTTACCATGACGATGATGAAGCTTCAATTAGGATCTGGACCAGTCTTCACAATCACTTCAAACTCTCTTAATAGAAGGGTATTTTTTATAACAGAAAAAAATAACAAATGTAAAATAAAATAATAATAACGACGTTGTTATAAACCATGAAAATCTATAAAAAAATGCAAGTTGGTGAGTAGCATCTGAGATAAAGGCATTATTCTTGCTCTAAAAGTCAACTGTTCTTAAATTATTTTAAATTAGGTACAAACTATTAAATATATGACATGTTTGCTAAAGTGATTTAATTATTTAAACGTTTTTTCTACTTTTTTCTGTTTCTTTTATTCATGCCACACCCTTCCAGAGCTCCTCTCAAGGATCTCAGCTGCAGTCTGTCTCCACTGGCTGCAGGCTTTAATCTAATCAATAAAGATCATTGATCCAATGGATATTTATGGAGGAACATTAAAAAGAAAAAACAGTAAATTTTAAAATTCCAGGCCTCTCATCCGGCTCCTACTCATTGTCTGGAATAGCAGACACAGCCGCCAGCGCCAGACAAAGAAAGCGGGGTGCAGTCTGCTGCTGTGGAATGGCCACATCTCTTCCCCTTCACCCCGGCGTCTCTGTGCTCGAGACAAATGTCACGCGGTTATCCGAATACACTGAATACACGCAGACACGCCCGGTGTTGTGAGCGCGAGCCCTCGAGACACAAGAGTCCCGTTATTTCAGTGCACAGGGCGCAGCTCCACACCCACCCACCCGCTACCGCAATGCACAAATGGGCAGAAAAGCACAAAGACGGAGCTCCTGCTGTTCATAGACGAGATTTTCACTGTTTAGGATTAAGCTATAATGTCCAGTGAAGGGAGGGGGACGGCATGAGTAACAGGTTTTAAACAGATGGGGAAATATATTTTTTCTCATGAATATCACACTAACTTTCAATATTTGCTATCCTACCTTAGCTCCAATCTGGTTACCACACTGGCCGGCCTGGATATGCACAATCTCCCTCATTGTGGATGCTAACGCTTAAGACGAGCAGGAGAGGACGGAGGAGCACGCGCCGAGTTCAGCCTTCTGAGACAGAATGCCAGACAATGGATTTATATGGGTGGAGCGTTTCCAGGTTACAGCCGGGGGCGGGGACAAGGGGATGGGCACGCCCCGCTCCGCATCTGCAGACGGGAGGGAATCATGGGGAGGGGGAGGAACAGCCCGGAGGGAGGAACGGCACTCATGCAGTTCAGGGAGTGGCAGATGAAAAAGAGATTGACCGGAATCTTTCCAGCTGGTGTCCTGAAATACCCAGAAAGATCCATTACAGCTGTTATGGTCAAACCAGGAAGTATAGGTACAAAGAAAGATGAAAGCTCTAAGGAGCTCTATTAATTCCATTACATTCATTTTCTGATCAAATTGATTTAATTAGGTCTGTGGTCGACAACCTTTAACATTAAAAGAGCCTTTTTTTAAACTAGTTTTCTAATGATCAAAACCTACAGAGCCAAGCTGCATAGATTTACTTCAGTCCTTAAGAAATTTGGATTTGCATTGAGTACGTTCTTTTTAAAATATCACTTATGTCTATTTGTTGACACAAACAAAAGCAAAAATATGAGAAACTAGCATCTCTCAAAATGTGATTTTTTTATTATTATTTTTTTTATTTTAACTTTTACCTTAGGAAATGCTAAATTAGCCAAAAAGCTAGCTCGTTGCTTAAATACTAGCTAAACTCCAAAATAGCCTTAAATTCCTCAGTACGATAAATTAGTCAAATAATTTAGCCTGTCCCTAAAATAGAAGCTATAAATTAACCTCAAAAGCCCCACTAAATAATAAATTAGCCAAAAATGTTAGCATATTGCTAAAATACTAGCTAAACTACAAATAAGCATAAAAACCCCAGTAGAGGTCAAATTAGCCAAAAAAACTTTCTGGTATAAAGTAAACATAAAAAACAAGATTTTGACAGATGACCTTTCAAAATAAAGACACCCATATCACATATCTCACTGCAGCAGATGTAGTCATATTGTGTAATTTCAGGAAGGATTTAAAAAAAATTGTTTTTTTATTGTGTGGTACATCTTCACTGGATATTATGAATCTAACAAATTGAAGTTTAATCAAAGCTAATTAAGTCACACCTATCATTTTTTTTCAAACCATAAGGTCTACTTAAAATCTTTAAATTTGTTTAAAATAAATAAATAAAGCTGCCTTATAATCAATTCTGGCTGTGCTTACTGACATCCTATTGATATTTATTTTGTACACGGCCCTCAAAATGTTTTGGTTCGACCTGTGATACACACTGTCCTCTGTTAACACTGTTTGTGCATGAGTTGAATAAAGTTTAAGTTAGTTTACCTTCTCTTTTTTAAAACTTACTTTTCACTTTGCAGCTACTTTACAAAACACAAACCTTGGTATTTTTCTGCAACCAGGGAACAAGATGGGCAAAAGAGCCAAATATGGCTCAAAACTGCACATTGCAGACCCCTGGTGTGGCTAATAATCAACCATTTTTATACAAAGACATATTGATAGAAATGTTTGTAGATTTTTTTTAGGTGTGTTATTGCTTTGAATATGCAATTCCCATCAAATCAAATCTTTAATAAAGTACACAAGTTTGAAGATGTGTTTAATTTTGTTACAAACTAAACTAGATTTTAGGATTTAAGAGGAGAAAATAGTTGACAAAAATGTTAGTTTATTTAAAGTGATATTACTCTGGACTCATTAGGGTCAGAAATTTTTGACTGAAGTCTTGAGGATCAAAACATGAGGAAATCAAGTAAATCCAGACTCCACCGCTAGGGGGCGACAGTCAAAAGACCGTGGGGAAATGGGAGTGGTCAACCACCGTTTCCTATACATCGGAACTTTTCGGTTCTCCGACTGTGATCCCAGCAAAAGCGGAACCTACCTGCGCTTGTTTTGAACGGTTTGTGGATTTTCTTCAACATATAAAAGCAAATTACTCATAAAAAACATTTGTTTATAGTTACCTGTAGTATTGAATTATAGCTGTTTATGCTTGTAACTACTTCGTTACTAACATTTACCCCGCGTTCTCTCACTTTTCCTCCCCCTCATATCATCGTCGACATTTAAGCTAACATTTCGTTCATGCGGCGTTGAATGATTTCTTCGGTTTTCGTTAATCTCGCGAGCTTTTTAAAAATCCTTTCGTGTGACTTTTGATTACGGTGCCAGGAGGTAGTACGAGTGAATCGCTTATAGTAGGAGGATCCCCAATGTTTCTGACGAAAACATTACAACTGTCTCTAAATGATTGACGGTAACATATGTTCATTTTATGTTTTAGAATTTTCACACATATAGATGGTTCATAACAGTTTCCAAAGAGTTTAGGTAATAAAAAAAAAAAATTAAAGGTAATTAAAGGCGTAAAAAGTAATGAAGAATTATTAATTAATAGCAACATTTTACGTGTTTACTGTGTTTTTGTACTTAAAAGTTTGCTTTTCTCACTCATTCTAATCTCTGTGATTTGTACTTCCACTAGAGAAAACTATTGTACATTATGTTCTTTGACATGTGTTTGGGAGGTTTAAACTAGTTTGCAATGCTCACAATTCTTACCTTAAACCTGTGGAAATAAATATAAAATTTAAAAAGAAATTGCTAAATATTTCCTTCAGTGGTTGGAAAAATAAACAAAACCCAACATATTTAATGTTTTTATTTGTTTTTATTGTTACTGATTACAATTATTTGGGTATTGTGTTTTTAATGCCCCTTTAAAATATAAATGATTATTTGTTTTAACCAAAATATTTTTCATTTAAAAATGTAGAAATAGCTTTTTTTACCTTGTTTTTTTTAGACCCATTCCAACGAAAATCGTATTTTTAACATGTTTTTGTAACCTTTTTTCATGATCTTTTTTTTTTTTTGCTCTGGTAATGTTAGGTTAGGGGTGTGAGGGGCTGTAACCTAAGGGGGAGGGTGTAAACAAAGAGATGATGGGAAGTCAGGGTAGGCTTACTTCTGCACTAAGATTCCTCAGAAGTGATTTTCTATTGAACTACTCCTGGGGCCCGTTCCAAGAAGTAGGTTTTGTTGGAACTCTGAGTTTGTGAACTCCAAATTCAGTAAAACTCTGAGTTTTCAGAAAGTGAGTTTTCAAACCCGTGAAAGTGGGTGAAACCAAGCCCGTTCCAAGAAGCGGGTTAAGCTGAACTCAGAATCAATCACTATGGTAACTGAGTCTGTGAACGAAACCTGGTCTGGAGCAGGTTTTCTTCAGGAAACTTAGAGTTCTCTGCGATCTTCGCCCCTTTTTAAAGTGAAAGATGTTCAAATATGAGTTCCTCATGAACATTTAGAGAACATTCACATTAGAGATGTCACGTTTTCACCACTCAGAAACCAAAATGACATGTTCATTCATAGAGGATCATGTAGAGAGGAGGCTGATTAATCCAGAGGAAATGTTATTTACGTCGGTAGAGGATTTGGAGGACACGAGTCGACTGACTGCAGTTTCCCAATTCATTTTTATTTCAGCGATATTATAAATAGTGAGTTTTTCCAGGGACTTGCTATTAAAAAAATACAGTTTTCTTTTCCTTATTTTAAACCCTTAACAATAGAAAGTATTGAATGTCAGACACCAGGAAAGCATCTGTACTCATCCACCGTCCAGCACTTGCGTCAAACATTAGCTCGGTTGTCAGCAACGCTGCTTCCCAGTGTGGAGTTTGATTCCCGGCTATGGAAATTGTTTTTACGCTTAAAAAAAGAATTCAGCGAATATTTTTTAAGTCTTGAGAATTAAAATTAAATAAATACTTTTTTAACATATGCCAGGCAGCTACAGTTTCTTTTTAGCGTGCAGTGATATCCGTGTGTGTGGTGGTGGTGGTGGTGGTGGGGGGGTTACCAAAACTGGTCATTCATGCGATTACAGAGATTACTGGTTAAATTAGTAACAGATCAAAACAATTCCTTACTCAACAAGAGACAAAATAACCTTCCTGACATTATTTATTCATTGTTTGGAATCATTCAAATAACTGCAGATATTTTCTTTCTGTTCTACCGCTGCAGCTGTGTTGCTTTTCTTGATGAAAATGTTCTCCTATAGTCGCATATGCTTGAAAGAACTTATCAATTTCCGCCGCCGGAAGTACCAAACTCAGGTGTTTGCTCCCGGTCCCATGGTGAATCATGCTGTCTTTGATCAGGGCTTTTAATGGTCGTGACGCTCACACCTGATTC
>NC_050527.1:5721321-5792644 GCF_002922805.2 Oryzias melastigma
CTCCTATAGTCGCATATGCTTGAAGGAACTTATCAATTTCCAAAATCTGGAAGTACCAAACTCAGATGTTTGCTCCCGGTCCCATGGTGAATCGTGCTGTTTTTGATCAGGGCTTTTAATGGTCGTGACGCTCACACCTGATTCTGGTTCTGACAACTTCAAGTTGATTGAATCAAACATTTTCAGCTGTTCTGAAACCAAAAACCCTGAGTTTGAGAATTTTGAGTCCAGTGACTCTAAGTTCAGGTTTGAACTCTAAATTTGTTGAACCTGCTTCTTGGAACGGGCCCCTGCTCTGCAGAGACTATGTCCAAGAAAACAAGTCAGATTTTTAGATTTTTATCTTATAAACAGCATAATCGTAATTCTAAGACCACTGGGAACTATTTTGAGATGGTTGCTGTTTGACTTTAATCATGGCTCTTCAGATTTTATTTTGAAAAGAGAAAATATAGGCTTAATCTTTTATAAACACTTAGATGTTTTTCAACTACTTTCCACGGTAAAGCAACAAGTTGTGTGAACATTTAATTAAGTTTAGTTTCCTAATTTTTAAATATGCAAAGACAACCTTTCTGTAGGATATCAACAAAACAGCACATTAAAAAAAACAAAAGCAAAAAAAAAAAAAAACTGCGAAAAGAATTAATGAGTGGGACAAAGCCATGTGGAAAATATCATGTGACGTTTACTGTGTTTGAAAAGAATACACTGAGGTTTTGTCCTTCATGTCCCACTTTCTTGTCATGCTTCATGGCGATTTAAGAATGAATATGATGATCAAAACTCTGCCTAATTTAATATTAACTGCCTTCATGTCCTAGAAAACTAAAATAGTACACTGTACCTCATCTTTTAGAGCACCAATTTTCAGGTCTTATTTAATAGTATACAATTAAAATACATTTTATTTGTAATTTTTTAACAGGATTTCTCATGTAGACGATGGAGTATTTTAGCTTTTTTATGCTACCTTTGATTTAAGATTTCAAAAACAACACATTAGTTCTGAAATTGATGTTTATGCTGTTGTTTGCCATCAGGAATCAGGATGTTTTACACTTGTGGACCCAATGAAGCCATGGTGGTGTCTGGTAATAGCCTCTTGTTTGTTATACTATAATGACAGTATATTGAGAGACACATTTTAGCTTTTAAAGATGTTTTAATATGGTTAGAAATGTTGCCATGGTTACATGCCTTGGGCATTCACACAGACATGAAACAGAGCACTGATAAGATCTTATGACTACTGTTAGTTCAATTTCTGTATGACGTTTTCACAATCACATTCTGTCATAGGAATGAGGTTTCAGTTTCAAGTTGCTTCATTTTACTGAGTGATGGCGCCTCTGGTGTTTATGCTCCTCCTCCTCTTCTCCTCCAGGCTGTGGGCGCTCTCCCCCACTAATGATAGCAGGAGGGAGAGTGTTCGTCTTCCCATGTATTCAGAAGATTCAGAGGTAATCTAGTTTTCTATCATTTTATTTAGACCACACACGAGGAATAAGAGCCTCTACTCTTTCTGTTTACTCTGACATGTTTGTTTATTCTTTTCCTTTCAGAATCACTCTCAACACCTTGACTCTAAATGTGAGGAGTGACAAAGTCTACACTCGCCATGGCGTCCCCATCTCTGTCACCGGCATCGCACAGGTGGGTTTGGCGATTTTTATGACCCAAATATTGGTCAACATAGAACATATTTCATTCATGTTGTGGTTTTCTTCAGGTGAAAATCCAGGGCCAGAACAAGGAGATGCTGGCCACTGCCTGTCAGATGTTCATGGGCAAATCCGAGTTTGAGATTTCCCAGATTGCACTGGAGACGCTGGAGGGTCATCAGCGAGCCATCATCGCTCATTTAACCGTAGAGGTCGGTGTTCAATAGATCATCCTTCAGAAGACCGTTTCAGAGAGAAGATCAGAACAATGTGCTCGTGTTTAGGAGATCTACCAGGACCGGAAGAAGTTCTCCGAGCAGGTTTACAAAGTGGCCTCCTCTGACCTGGTCAACATGGGGATCGGTGTCGTCAGCTACACGCTCAAAGATGTTCACGATGATCAGGTACGTTTTATTTTTGCCATCTGTGTGTATGGAAGAGGCTCCGCCCACAAAAGCTTTTATGGTCAGTGTGTTTCCTCTCAGTGTAATGGCCTCAAATGATAAAGACAGTCAAGTCTTCCATCCTCCCTTCAGTCTTCAGATAAAGTAGTCTTAAAAGCCTTTCTGGTGTTTTTCATGTACCACAGTGGTGCTTCCTGTTTGAATTGAGTTGCCTGGCCTCATTTTTGTCCCGGGCATGTCTGCACAGTATCAACATCTTTTTGTTCTGGTTTTCACACAGATCATGTTACATGGAAGCTTTTTGTTTATTTAGCAAAATGGACCCAGACGTTTTTTTTCTTTTTCTCTCAGTTCTTCTTATTGTAAAGTCCTGTTACTAACACAAAATATGGTTGTTTTGTACTGTTTTTTTTAACTTTATGCCTGATAGATTTATGTCCTTCCTAGTGATACTAGTTGAGTGGTTTTATTTTTAAGAGTATACTGAATCTTTTTGCTTGTTTGACATGTTGCTTTAATCTTTCACAATTGCAGGACTACCTGAACTCCCTGGGTAAAGCACGAACGGCCCAAGTCCAGAGGGATGCCAGGATTGGAGAGGCTCAGTACAAGCGAGACGCTGTCATCCAAGTAAATCATGCTAACACAACAAAAGAAGGTCTAAAGCAGTGGTCTCCAACCTTTTTCAGGCCCTGGACCAGTTTAATTAGACAATATTTTCATAGACAAGTCCGAACAGAACTGAAGCTGGTATTTTTGAGCTTCCAGCTACTGAAAATTGTTTTCAAAATAAAATGCTACTACAGTTTGTTTAAAAAAAGTCTAAAAATATCAATTTTTTATACAGATGATGAAGATTCAATGAAACAAAGTTGTTAGAAGTTGTTTCTGATTCCATAAAGGAAACTTTTTTTTTTGTAAATGCCATTTTAACACTCAATTCAGGCTCTGATTATCTTTCAGGGCAAAAAGATTGATCACATTTTGTCTTTATGTAAATCTTCATGTACTGGAAATTTTTTTCAACACAAAGGAACATTTTCTGTGCTAAATTTCTGAACGGAGGTCTACCTAATTCAGCCTTGATATAGGAAAATTCTCAAATGTCCTTTTTACAAGTTTACACAAATCAGCAACTTTATCCGATTGAATCTTCATTCTCTGTAAAATGTTTGCAGCTGGTTCAAACTTTGTGATAAAAATGTTCCCTTTATTGTGGAGGCTAACAGTCTGACACAAGCATCAGCTATATACAACCTTTAAGGTATGATGAACAAATAAAAAATAAATACAATGCTGCAAGCGTCAGAAATCTGGTATTCTCTAAATGTAATATAACCGTGAATCCACCGTGTGTCAGCATCTATATTATCTGCGTGTGTTAAACAGTCGAGAGTCTGTCGCCGCATATTAGACAGAGCGGCTTCTGCTACATCAGGACAACTGTCTCAGTTATTCAGTATGAGGAGGAAGACTCCCGGTTTTGTCTGTAAACAGCAGCTCGATTGTTCTTTGAAGTCGTATGCTCTTCTTCAGTTTCCTCATCGACTCTTTTCTGAAGAAACTTTCTAAAAATGTTTTATTGTTTGGTTTTTGTTAGTTTTTAAGCTTTGGGCTACTAATTTAGCATGACATGCAAGTAGCCACTTTAAGTCCCGAGACAAAGTCGAATGTTGTGAACAGAATTCGTCAGTTTTCCAAAATAAACCTTCCTTCGGGATCAGAAAATAAGCTGGGACTTCAAGACAAACGGCACCCTTTTGACCCTCTTTTGTCCGTCGCCTACAGGAGGCCCGTGCCATGCAGGAAAAGGTGTCGGCTCAGTACAAGAACGAGATTGAAATGGCAAAAGCCCAAAGAGATTATGAACTGAAGAAAGCGGTGTATGACACCGAGGTCAACGCCAAGAAGGCGGAGTCAGAAATGGCCTACCAGCTTCAGGTAGAGGTTTCCTCTCATCATGTGATAATCGTTTGTTTTTGGGATTGATTGATTGGTTTATTGGTTTATTTCAAGCATAGATTGAAAAAAAATACAGGACAAAACACAATTGCTTCAAACTCATTACAGAAACAATTGAATGCATTGATTAGAAAATAGAAAATGAAAATAAAACGCACTTATGTCACATTTTCTTCATTCATTTTGGTGATACTTAACTAAAGTCAGTAGAGTTTGATTGATCGCTTGAAAAGGAGTGGGAAGAAGCGAATTTATATAATCCCACCGCTACTTAGTTACTTAATTTAAATGTTTTGTTTTTCTTTTGTAATTCTCAATAGTAAATTGAAGTGCTTGTTGATTATTTTCATCAAACATTATTTCAGTAAACAGTAACATCCATCATACATCATAATAGATATATAATACTCATTATCATCAAAATACAAATGCAGAAAAAATAATCATTACACATTGAGATCAATTTTTAAAGTAACAATAGAGTTCTTATTGATCATTCACTGAAAGAATTCTTATATATTTTCAGTAAACATTAATGATTCACACAATTTATAATAATCATTGATTATCTTTAGAACACATAATTACAACAATCCTGTAATTATTGCTACATATTTTGGATCAAGTAAAGAAAATTAATACCATAGTGATAGTAAACTTTTCAGTAATCATTACTGTACATTACATAACATAAAACTCATTGATTACATTTGAAAAAGCTGATTATTTCATCACATTGAAGTTCAGACATTTGGAATTATTCAAACACCAGTTGATCCTTTCGTCTTATCTTCATATTGTGAAATTAGAGTTTCTTTATACATTTTCTTGAATTTATAAATGCTTGAACATTGTTTGAGCTCTTTACTTAACTTGTTCCAGAGTTTGGTGCCACACACAGAAACACAGAAACTTTTCTTTGTGGTTCTTATCAATCTGACCTTGAAGTTCCTGCATCCTCTCAGTTTGTATCCTCCTTCATTTTCTAAGAACTGTTTTTGGATATTGTACGGTAATGTTTTCCCACTAGCTCTGTAGTGTAAACTGTGCAGTGCAAAAATCAACAAGGTCATACAGTTTTAGAATTCTGGATTGATAAAATAAATTGTTAGTGGGATCATTCTGGGTTCTAAATAAAAGCGTTTGGGTCACATACTCCAGGTAGCCAAGACAAAGCAGCTCATTGAGGAGGAGAAGATGCAGGTTATGGTGGTGGAGCGTGCGCAGCAGATTATGCTGCAGGATCAGGAAATAATCCGCAAGGAGAAGGAGCTGGAGGCCAAAGTGAAGAAGCCTGCGGATGCTGAGAAATATAGGCTGGAGAAGTTGGCTGAGGCCCAGCGGTGAGTTCAGACGTCTGCAGCTTTCATCAGAGCTGGAGTCTTTATAGTAATGTTCATTTTCTCCTGTGTGCTGCAGCTTGCAGCTCATCATGGAGGCTGAGGCCGAGGCGGAGTCCATCAAAGTGAGAGCTGCCCCGTTTGATTTCTCCTGATAGATTTTTCATCATTTGCTCTGAGTAGCAAACATTTAACAGTATTGTTCCTTATTCACGTCCATCTTCCAGCTTCGTCCTCACAGGCCTGTTTGTTCTCGTCCACACAGATGAAAGGCGAGGCCGAGGCTTTCGCTCTGGAGGCTAAAGGCCGCGCTGAAGCTGAGCAGATGGCCAAAAAGGCCGAGGCCTTCAAGCAATACAAAGAGGGAGCTATGGTGGACATGCTGCTGGAGAAACTCCCACTGGTCAGTTTAATGCTTTCAAAATAAGAGTTTCTGTAATGATCAACCATCAAGGAAGGAAACCAGGAACATGTTAGGAAATAAATAGGACAAATAGTCAGCACGTAAATGTGGCCTTATATTTTAGTTTCCATCATCTTACTTTACTTTTGTTTTACATGTTGATGCAATACTTCTTTATTGTTGTCATTTTTTGCAATTTTTTTGCTTTTTGCAATGTAAATGATTAGTTTTGCTTTGATTATTTATATTGTAAAATTGTTCGGACTTCTCATTTTAACTGGTATTGGGCCACTAATCTAAAATAGTGCTGCCACAAACGATTATTTTAATAGTCGATTAATCACTGATCATGTTTTCCGATTAGTCGACTAATCGGGTCATGTGCAAAGTGGATGTAAAGCACTCATCTTAGCCATCATTAGATTTAAACTAACAAAAACTAGATATGTTCACACTGGCATTACCCCAGATAGAATGCTGTAAAATTAATTTGGCCATAGAAGATGCTAGTGACAATACCTGAAGATGCTGATAGCCAACTAAAATATTAGTTAAAGGCCAAATTAGCCAAAAAAAAGGCTTAGCCAAAACAGCTAGCATGTAGCTGAAATATTAGCTAAACTCAAAAAGAGCCTAAAAAAACTTAATAAAGGCAAAAATAGTCCAAAAAGCTAGTATAATGCCAATATAACTTTCAACTTTACTACACTTTGACTCCACATAATATAAAATAACGACTAATTGACCATTAATATAGTCGTCGACTATTTTAATAGTCGATCAGTTGACTAATCGTGGCAGCCCTAATCTGAAATAATAGTAATTTATTTTTAACTTCTGAATGAAAACGTTCTGAATCTTTGAGATTCCTACTGATCTTAAATGTCTCCTTTGTCGTGCAGATGGCGGAGGCCATCAGCACGCCGCTGTCAAACGCCCAGAAGATCACCATGGTGTCCAGCGGCGGCTCAGAGGTGGGAGCATCCAAACTCGCGGGAGAGGTGCTCGACATCATGACCCGGGTGCCAGGCGCCTTGGAGAAACTCACCGGAGTCGACATCTCACAGGTATTCTGCAGTCCCGCTGGAGAGACAGATCTAATGATCGTCCATCATAACCTCTCAAAACAGATCATCTGCTTAAGCAAATGTGGAACATTAAAAATCGGACTTTTCTTACAGACTGCTGGGAAAACCACCCTCGTGCACTAAAGAGAAAACTGAAGGAGAAGAATCTGTCACGTCAAGTCAGACACCGGTGCGTCTGCATCACGTGCCCACGGCATTGAATCAGCAACACCCAAGTTCCCTTCTACCGTTCGTCTGCATGTTTCTTCCTCTTGTGTCTTTTCTGGTCACTAAAAAAACAACCTCTGAGCCTCAAGTTCTAAACCACTCCTGTGTGTCGTTTCCCAACTGCTTTAATGTATGCAGCATTTTACTTTAACTCGACTGCAGTTACTCTGCAGAGAAATGTTACTAAATGATGGACTATGGAAAAATAAGTGTTGTGCCTTTTAAACGAGTAAAACTCTCAATGCACTCGAGGAATGTCAAATGTCCAACTCGGACCAGCTGCAACGCCTATACTACTAATTCTCAACCTTAGTCATTCTGATAGCAAAATATGTGCCTATTTTGTGTAGTCCACAGCTACAGGGGGGAGGTCGAGTTGCTGGAGTCTTTATGTGAAGTTTCATGTACAGGTGACAAAAATCAGTTGTAAAAGTTTGATCTACTGACAAATCCCTGCGTTAACTTGAGATGTTACTTCATAGGTTTTTAGGCCAGTATCCTATTCTGTCCGTAAAACAAGTCGGTTTTCACAGCGTAAACTCCAGGGAGAAAAACACAGATGACAACCAAAAAAATAAAAAAAATAAGCTGATTCTAACATCAGGAGTTTCATTTAATGATACTTAAAAATGCTGGAAACTATTAGAACTTTTGGGTAAAAGTCAGACTTTTCCTAAACTTGTTGATGTGGTTCAACTACCACTGGTAAACTTACCTGTAGATCAACAAACATCTGTGTCTTTGGACACTAAAACTGTAGTTTTAACAATCAGTAAAACCATATATATTTTTAGTGACTTTGGTTATGAGGAGACTAAATATCTGCAGGATGGAGTAAAAGTGTTTTCTGACGATGATGGGGGTGAAAGTGTTGGTGGGGAGAAGCTGTGAGGTTTTCCTGTATGAGCACTGAAAGTATCTTGTGGTGGAAAAGCAGCATTGATGTTGATTTGCAGCAGCAACACTTTTGTTTTTACGTGCCTGTTTTCCAAAGACTTGGTGAACAAGCAATGCATGTTTATCTAAAGCAATCGTATATTTTTTTGTAATATTTTCTATACTACGACTCATTAATGTTAACCTCAGGCTGAGAGTTTTGGGTTTTAGCTGATCTCTCTAGTTTATCTGTACTTGTATTGCCTTATGATCTGTTACTTTTTAGACATTTTCCAAAGGTTTTAATCCGATTTTTGCATTCTGTCACCACCAAGTGCCTGGTCAGACCTCAAACAAACGGAGCTTTCTTAAACTTCTGTCTGGGAAAACCTCCTCAAGCGGATCCTCAAGCCATCGAAAGCCAAACTAGTCTCAACGCTTTTGTATATTATTGGTATTTTAACATTTGTTGCATGACTAATCGTAGTAAAAATGAATATATCTCCCAGGTAAAGTGAAGCTGCTTGTATGAATCAAATTTCTCTGTAGTAAACAAAAAAAAATTAAAGGATTTATCCACGAAAACATCCCCGGTGGTCGGCTCATTTTGATTATCTGAAAAGGCTTACTTTATTAAAACATCTACAAAAATAGACAACACAGTGAATAATAACAGCATGAAGGCAGCAAGCGTTCTACAGAAAGAAAGAAGGCCCAAAATGGAACGGGAGTTTCTAATATATTAGTACAGGAAACTGTTATTCTTTGCTCAGGATATGTACATATACTGCAATGTCCAGATTCAGACACAAAAAGACTAAACCAGACGTCATGAAGAGTCAGTACTTACATAAAAAAAGATTTCCATGAAACTACAGTGTATCAAAAAGGAGCCAAACAAACGGCTTGAGCATCACTGAGATCGTCCATGAAGCTGATGGTACGGTCGGTATGGCAGACACATCGGTTCTGCCACAGTCGGTTTAATGCTCCATCGTTCCATCCTGCTGAGAGCTGATGATGTGTTGTCTTGAAGATGCTTTCAGGTGATGGAAGATGATTGAGCGAGTAAAAAAAAAAGGCCAATCCATTAAATCCATTATGTGAACAATATTTTACATCTCTTGGTTTGGCAATGCGAGTTATCCCCGATGTCTTGTAAGATTTCTTAGCATAATTATTGCAGTAAAATGATTAGGGGAAGATAGCATTATTAAAGTGCAGCGGGTTGCGGAATTTCGTGACTTTCCTTTGTGATTTAGTCACAACAAGATACAGGAGGAGGACCAAAAATGAAGATTTTTCCATCCACGGCCAGCACTGTCTCTGCCTGGAAAAGCCCTTCAAGTTTGTGATCTGTGTCTCACTGGAAGCTGAAGATTCTGCTCGGGTCAGAGGAGTCTGTCAGGTGCATCTGGATCTCTCAAAGATTGAGTTCAGACATTTCTAGATGGCAAACAGCATGATCACATCCAGAAAGGGGACTGCTGTTGTCTGGTCCTCATGGTTTCACATTCGTCCACAAAAACAGCTGTGGATGTGGGTCACTGAAAGG
This sequence comes from Oryzias melastigma, assembly GCF_002922805.2. Classification (NCBI taxonomy): domain Eukaryota; kingdom Metazoa; phylum Chordata; class Actinopteri; order Beloniformes; family Adrianichthyidae; genus Oryzias; species Oryzias melastigma. Next base: position 5,730,821 of record NC_050527.1, read on the forward strand.
AAATGGGGCTGAGATCAAATGAACAAAAACAGTAAAAAAATAGGGGTGTACCTTGACATTATTGTTTGCCATCGTGTATATGATTTAACTGCTGTTTAGATGTAAAGTAAATTAAGGTTTCTATGCAGACTGCACCCACCACCAACACCTACTGTCACCTATAATACCAGATAACTCTTTATTTGGGAGGGGGTCTGATGTGGGAAAAAAAAGACCGAACCAGCGGCATCTCAGCCCCACCTGTGTAGAAAAAAAGTACCCACATTCCCTGTAAGTGCACCCTCCACCTTTCCTGCGTTTCTCTTCAAACCATGTTCATGGCGTCCTCGGTAAGGAAGGAGTGGATGTAGGCGAACGATGGGCGGAGTTTGCAGTCTCTGTTCCAGCAGCTCAACATGAGCTCGTAGAGACCCTGCGGACACACGGCCGGCTTCCCGAGATACACCTGAGGAGCAGACACGAGGGGCTCAGACATGTGGGGGAAACGAGTCACTTACTGCTCATTTTTAGGAAAAAATGTCATGATTATACTTCTTTTTCCTTTTGTTTAAATAGTTCAAAAGCTTCAAATTAGCTATACTATTTCAAATAACTATTAATATTATGATTATGAATATAAGGAAACAATAAAATCAAACTATATGCTAAATTCTAAACAACTCAAAGGAGCTTATTATAATAAATAATTAAAAATCATTAACTACAGATTCATGGAGGCCATCTTAAAAAAATTCAACAAAAACTATTAGCAACAATAAAGTTAGTCTGAGGTCAAAGTTAATCCCTTTATGTTTGTAAAGTTTGCATCAGCATCATCAAGATTAAAAAAAGAAGTAAAGGATTTGAGAATATTAAAAAATGTTCACATGTTGATGCAGAAGATTTATTGTTGTTTTTCTTAAATGAATTATTGTTTAAATCAAATGTATTGCGAACAGTTTAGATGAGGTGCTGCAAACACCTAATATGATGTTGACAAAGGTAGTTAATACATTTGTTAAGCTTGTAAGCAGTTTATTAATGAGGCCTTTGTAGACAATGTCTAACTTTAGATGTTAATGAACCTTATTTGGCTTATTTTGCTAATTATAAAGTGTTACCAATGTATTCTGATTCAATTCAATGGATCCATTTTCTTTCCAAGTTTCTTTTTTACATTTTCTCCAGAAAAAAATGTTAGTTTTTCTTAGAATAAATTCAAATCTTTTTGTTTAAAGTTCCTTATTTGTTTAGCTTAATCCACATGTTGCATGGAAAATACAAAAACACAAGAAAGTTGGTTTAAGAATGGAAATTAGTCAAATAAACTGATATTAAATTTGAATTTTGTTGAGGGAGAATTTTAATTGAATAGTGGACTTGTGACTCGACAATGAATTGATTTAGTGGTTTGATATCAAATCCAGTTTTCTGTTATATATTTGAAATAAAACAGTAACAATAGGAAAACTGAGAGCCGTATAGAAACCATGTGGAGGTTTATTGTGAGGGGATGAAACAAGCTAAAAACTCCATGGGTTCAGTGGTGACGGGTACCTGTCTGCCCTGGTCTCTGAAGAACTCTCCGGCGTTGTCGATGACTTGTTCATCTGTCAGGTTGGAGTACGGTTGTTCCTGACAAACACTCAGCATCTCCCACAGAGTGACTCCAAACGCCCACACGTCACTGGCCGTGGTGAACTTGCCCTAAAAATCCACACAAACGCAACATCACTCAAATTCTGACATGTCAAAGTAAACTTTTAGCTATTTTTGTTTAACTTCATAAAGAACAAACATCATTTCAGCAGATGCAGATCTTGTGCTCTCACCATCAGAATACACTCCCAGGCCATCCAGCGGATCGGCAGCACGGCTCGGCCCTGGATTCTGTAGTAGTCGCCGGCGTACAGATTTCTGCTCATGCCAAAGTCGGCGATCTTGATCTGCCGCTCGCCACCTCGATCTTCTCCGTTCTCCCCTCTGTCTCCTCCCACCAAACAGTTCCGGGTGGCTAGGTCCCGATGCACAAAGTTCAGGGAAGAGAGGAACTTCATTCCTGATGCGATCTGGCTGGCGATTGAGATGAGGGCCGGGTAACTGGGGGACCAGATGCAAATGGGATGAGTCACATGGTTATTCTCCAAGTGGATTGTATTTTAATCTCATGTGATACCTGATGGTTGGCGCGTTGTGAGAAGGCCCGGTTTTGTCCAGAAGGACTCGATGGGACAGGTACTGGTTCAAGTCTCCACACTCCATGTACTCGGTGACCATGCAGAGGGGGTCGCTGCTCACACACACCCCCAGCAGCTGGATGATGTTGGGGTCTTTCAGACGAGACAGGATCTTCACCTCCTTCAAGAAGTCGTTTCTATCAGATTCATAGAAAGGAGATTATTGGATATCAGAAACAGAGAAGCAATCTTCGGGTCTTTTAATGTGGGACAATATTTTCACCGACCAGCCTGTACAAAGCTGAAGTGGGCGTCCAATTTTTTTTTTTTAATTTAAGCTTCCAGTTTCTCCAAACTTTTGAGGGTAAAGTTTATCTTCATCCTCAGTAAAATATCTGCAGTTGTTTTAAACTTTATTTTTACGCAAGATTTCGTGTAGGAACCACTAAAATGTGATTTAGATTAACCCATAACTGTCAAAGTGGAATCCAAAAATAACATATTACACCAACAAAGATGAGACGAATAAAAACAAACAAAAAAAATATTTAAAGAAAAATTATAATCATAAACATGAATCCACCATTTCAGCAACTTTATTAGCAGCATTCTCGTACTATTAGACAGCCGGTTACTGAATATAAAGCATTATTATTATGGTGTGTGAGAACAACTGTCCATATTTGGAGTCACGACTCCTGGTTTTTATCTATTAAATGCAGTTGACTTTTATTTTGAAATCAAAGACTCTTCTCTCCTGATTTGTTTCCTGATTGGCTCTTTATGTAAGAAAAAAACTTTTGTTTTAGCAGTCGGCGGAGCCGCTTTAAGAAAGTGACTGATGTATTTTTGACACATGACCGAGTGACTTGACATGAGTCAAGAATGAGTCCAGGAGTTTCCTAAAATAAGATTCCTTTAGAGTTGGATTCTATTGGGGTTGGGGACCACCGTCTCAGTGGATCTAGTCAGATGATCTTACTCATTTATTTAGATGATCATTTTAACTGTAAACAAGCCTCCTCCAGAACATGAGCTCACATCATCAGTATCAGTGAGACTGGACAGCTCACTTCTGGTTTAGCTTTTCTGCAGTTTCTATTCCTTGATTTTCTTTGTAAATAGTTTTTTTAATTGCATCTGTACTTCTTTTTTTTTAAATAAAAGTCAACGTTTTTCAAAAATAGCATCAGGTACCGTAGAAACTAAAATATTGTATGATTTTTTTTGAGCCTCCTACTTTAGTGTGGGTCATTATTACAGCAACGAGGTCATGTGAGGCTTTGAGATGCATTTTAACCGTCGTGTCACTATGTCAGTGACAGCGACATGACAGTGAGTCACAATAGGAGCTGAGATGAGTAATAAAGACAGAAGCAACAACCGGCTGAGCTGCTGTGATGGTACTGACCTGGCATTCTTGGAGGCATCTGGACGCAGGATCTTCACAGCCACCAGAAGAGGGCGACCTTTTCTCACATTAAAGGGGAACTCCAGGCTGGGGAGGTCCTGGGGGTTCTCGATTTCACACAGGTGCACCTTTCATAAAAAAAATATACAAGCATTGCTAAAGAGCAACCTCTGCCCTCCCCATGACTCTCTCGGGTTATGGGTCGTACTCTCACCTCTCCAAACTGTCCCTCCCCAAGCTTCTCTTTAAAGATGAGACACTGGCGGGGCAGCTCGGGCAACGGGGCGGCATCAGCCCCGGGGCTCGAGGAAGCCAAGGCAGGAACGGCGTAGGTGTTGTTGCCGCTGACACCTTGCAAACTGACGATGTCTGCTTCAGCGTAGTGCGGAACACTGGGAGGAAGAGGAGGGGAAACGGGTGGAGACAGAGATGGGTAAGGAGGGGATCCGGGGTAGGGAGGGGGCTCCTCCTGCGTTGGTGGGAAGCCCTTCTCCATGTCCAGGTCCAAACCGCAAGCTGAAGAAAGGAGGAAGACACAAATAAGAGTCAGATTAAAACTTTTTATTCAACGACAGAAACATCATTTAAAAGTAGAAAGGAATTTTATTTTGAAGGGACAGTGCAGAAGAAGGCAGCAGTCACGTGACCCACGGTTGGTTTTTATTACATTTACAGTAAACCTGCATGGACTGCTTTTGTTTCTGGGAATGCTGAGCTGCAGCAGAAACCATTGGGATCATCAGTCAAATACAAATATCGACCGACACCACAATGTCTGCTTGAACGTCATTAACTGACAGTTATGCATTATTGCAAACTTCTGTGCGTGGGGGGAAATTCATCTTCACAGCATTAAGTTTAGAGTGTGATGCCAGGGAATAGCAGTTGTCTATAAGCCGGTCTGACAGTTTTTATGCGGATTTCCAGCGAGAAAAACACAATACCGTACTGCGCCTTCGTCAAGGAGAACGGATGAAGATTCATCTCCGCTTGCATGTGAGCATCCATCATCGATATGAAACAGGAGACGCTCAAAAGCTGGTGACGTCTCCAACTAATGCTTTGATGGAAGACCAGCCTGTCCTCATTTAGTTATCATTACGTCGGTCTGTGCCTTCAAACTAAACGTATTCGGTTTGATTTATTAAAAAATAGAAGCTCTAAAAGACAGGTGTTTGTTTTTTTGTTTTTTTTGGCTAAAAACAAACTCCTAAGTGATACAGAGTGATACATTACAGGCATTTATGGATTTTGAAGTTTCAATAATACCTTTTAATACATATTTTGGATTAGTTAAAAACATTTACCTATTTTATATTTACACACAGCTACACAATTATAGCTCAAGCTACAATAGATGAAACTGTAAAACGTTATCAGGAAAAACAAAATGTTTAAGATTTTATCAATGGGTTAAAGAATCCAAATTCTGATATATAAGCAGTAAAACAAAATAAAAAGTATTTCAGCCTTAGCTGGAGAATAGAAGCACATATTAACTGATGTTTTATTAAAAATGTATTATCAAACATTCATTGCTGAAGATACCTTAATATTTACACTAATCAACATTTCAATTCTAACTCTGTTTTAATATTGACAAATTGTCTAAATATTGGATTTGAAATCAAGCTCATAACTAGAAAACAGTCTTTTACAGGTGCTGCTCCCTGGAGGACATTAGAGGTTTAGCTTGGGAACAATCTAGAAGAAAACACAGAGCATTCCTCACCTCCTGTGTCCTTTGAATACGGTTTAACCTTTACAACAGAAATGTTACCAACCTAAACCAGGAGTCTGCAACCTTCAACACTTATAGAGCCATTCATTAACTACAACCCAGTATAATCCACAAAGTCTGACTTCATTCTTTAGAAAAGAAAGACACAGATTTGTATTTATCTGATTGTTACTATAGTGATAAATATACAGGGACTGTTTTTTGTGAAAATAAAACATAAAATAAAAGAATGACCTTTATTCAAAAATGAAATAGTTTCCTACTTTCAACAGGGGTCCAAATTACTTCCTTTCAAAATAAAAGACACCTTACGTCACACATAGGATCATATCAATGCAGCAAATGTAGTAATAGGTAGTTTAGTATCAGCAGTGATGAAAAAAAATATTTTACAGCATCTCAGCCAAAATGAAATCAGAGAGGATTAAGTGACCCTTACCATATTTTAATAATCATGAAGAGAATTTAAGATCCCTGAATTTGTTCAAAAGTAGAAAATCTGCTTTATAATGCGGTTCACTTTAACTCTGGTTGTGCTTACAGAAAGTAAGATTTCTGTCAGAAAACTTTAGTTTGACTTGTGATATGGACTGTCCTTCAACTGTGCATGAGCTGAATACATTTGAGATTAGTTTATTTTACTTTTTTTAAAGTACTTTAGTTATTTTTTGAAAAACTTTAGATTTTATTTAACCAGTGATCCAGAATGAAGAGGTAAAAGAGCCGCAGGTTGCAGACCTTTTGACCTAAATACTACAGATTAAAGTAGTTAAGCTAAAACAAAGAAAGGGTTTACAACAGAAAACATAATTTCTTTCCTCCCTCCTCACTAATGTCACACTTTTCTAATAAAAGCAACTCAAGCTTTGAATTATTTCAAGAACATATTAGAACTCTTTATATTTTGAGCAATTCCAAAACTGAATGCAGACAAGAAGAAGTGAAATTCTCCCCAAGTCATACTATTCAAGAGTTTCAGCTCAGCATTCTCAAATTTAGGAAAAATGCCACATAAATCCCATTTTTAAGCCATACGGGAGCTTAAAAACATTTAACCTGCCAAGAAACGGTGCTTACAGTCAGTCAGAGATTAACATGAGGAACGACGGCCAGGTACATGCAAAGTAACAGGGTTATTTTCAAAGACAGGTTAGCAGGTGAGTCGAGAGGCTGGGGCTCTTCCTGTATGCTGACCCCGTCTGAGGGCTCTTACCCTGGGGGACATTGAGGCTCTTTTCCTGAGCCCGTGTGGAGCTGGGGACGACTAAAGCTCTGGAGCCCTTTCTGTGATCTGGGAGGAGCACGTGATAGGCTGGGTTGTTTAACAGCAAGGCTGCGGGGGGGCAGGCACACAGACAGACACGCAGGTGGGGTGCACACGGATGCAACAGAAAAAGAAAAAAAAAATCATACAAAATCACAACACAATCATAAGCATGACACAGATAGATGTTCATTATGATACGAGGGATGAGGAGGGCTGAGCATCACAACAACAGGCAAGTTAACACAAGTCAGGCTGCAACCAAACACAACTGTGCATGAAAATCTGTGTTACTCATGCTGTCAAACTCACACAGGCGCCCTATAAAGACTGCATGCCGACCTCCTGCGGTACAACGAAAGCAAAGGAATGTCTTCCGCCTTTGCTTTTTTTTCTTTTTTCTTTCCATAACAATGCCTCTTTTGTGTTCTCTCGGCACTGTGCAGCTTCCTGCAGGTACTCTGCCTCACAGAGGCTTTGGTTGGAGTTTATGTTTTCTTTGGCATGGTGGAATTTATAGTGCTCTTTATTTGCATGCCATTCTGCTGCCTTTACACAAGTTTGCAAAAGCCCAGTCATGATGCAAAGAACGGATACCACAATCCAAAACTGAACGATGTTAAAACAATAAACTGAATTGTAGGGAAAGTGAATCGTTGCATCCCTGCTGCATACCAGTAGTTTTGTGTCAAACACATTTTGAGCTAAATTTAAGAACAATTTATTATTTCATTTCATTGCACTTTTTTATTATTAGCCAATTGAAAAAAGTATTTTTTTATTTTCAAGATTTTGATTTGTTGCTTTTTAAAACACAAATCATATCAAACCGAAACAAAAGTCGAGAATTGAACAATACCATAAGCGGTAATCTCTGAGATTCATTCTAAAATGTTGCTGCCAATTATCATTGACTGTACATTGAGAACTGAACTGAGGAATCCCTCTCCTTTTACAGTGAAAGTAGGGAGAGACCTACTGGCTCCAAGAAGCCAAAACCCCATAGACCCCAGAGTCATTCTTGCTACGTCCTTTTTTTTGTTAATGTTCTTGCCAACCCTAATTTTTTTTTCATGATATTTTTCTTTATCACAAGTTATTAAAGTTATAAATTGACAAATCAGATGCCTCAGTAAAATGACTCGAATGACTGATTGACAGTGGAGGAGGTGCGGACTTTGAAGGAGCTTACTCCTGATCGGCAACATTAGTTGCCATGGAAACTCAGACCAATGACTGTCATCTGGCTCCAAATGGCGGTGTCTGTATTGAGGAAAAGTGGCGACTGAATCAGCTTCATTTCGCTGGAGCCAGAATTAAGGTATTTTCTATGGGTGATGTCACAGCCGCTCTGTCCAGTTCTCCATACAGTCAATGCCTATTACTGTATACAAGTATCTTGGACATCACGTTCTTTGAGTTTTGAATGGAGCTACTAAAAGGAGTAAATAAACGGCAGTGGCGAGCTTACTTGTGCTGTCTCTGTGATCGCGCGGCCTCAGCAGAGCGCTCGGTTCCTGGTACTCCCCGTCTCCGTCTCTGTCCTGGTCCCGGTCGTCTGGGAAGGTGTGTATGCGCTGGTATCGGTTTGAGTAGCTGTGTGTGTTGTTGATAACCACGTTGTCTGTGGGGACCGACAGGTGAACGCGGAGCTCGTCGCTGGACAGGCTGCCTTGGGCCTGAGAGGGCAGAGGCGTCACTTACACACGGGTAACAGGAAACAGACTTTAGGTGTCTTGAGCGGACGCGTGATCAAACTTCTGAAACAGACTCTAATCTTTGAATGATTAGCAGCAAATGTAAGGGGACTCCCAAAACACATCCAGATGGTCCTCTGCCAAAAACCTGGCAGTTCTCCAGGCTGCTATCAGTCATTTAAAGGTGGTTAGAGCGGCTTGTTGAGCCAACACTCACAACAAATCATTTTTCAAGTCTCAGAGTTTAAGTCAATTTGTTCTGCAGAGAAAAGTTCCAAGGAAAACAGCGGGGATTTATTATTACCACCAACACCTGACTTCACGTTTAAGAAAAATACAGACACGTCTGAACGAACCTTGCCCAAGATCTTTTTCCAGTATTGCCGCCAAAGAATGACGGCGATCACAGCCAGCAGCAAAAGGATGATGCCCACCAGGCAGCCAATCAGAATGGCCGTGTTGCTGCTGTCATCTTTGGCCACAGGAAGCCCCGCCCTCGGGGTGACGGCTGTAGATTCTAAACCGGGAAGAAGGCAAACAGAGAGATGACATGCTGAATGTTTGTATGAATACTTGATCCTTATTTAAGTCAGGATTATACATCCAAACCGTTAGTAGACTCTGAGCTTATTGAACACATCAATGATCCGTGATGGTTCAGGCAGGAAAAAAAAAAAATCTAATCTGTAATAAATCTGATTCACTTTTGGGGATGTAAGCTGGTTTTCATTTTTAAATGTTCTTTTAGATCGTTCCAAAAATTGGATGCCCTAGAACTGCAACAAACTAGGCACAGATCATCCTGAAATTTTTACTGCTAAACTGCTGCAATGTCCCCCCATCCTCATAAAAACTCACTTTTATCGTTTTTTGGCTCAAAACAAAAGCTCGTCCTGCATGCTGACAGAATATTAATGCAGACTGAATATAAAACCTACTTTCTTTTTTTCACAGGACTGTTGTGATAGCCATTGTCCTTCATTATACAATGGGACTGTCAGTGGGTGTTTGGTGTTTTGAAGGTCACATTAAGTTCAAAGAGTTTTGAATTTATTTCTGTTCATTTTTTAGATGCCAGTTCACATCGTTAAGATGCAGAGAACCAAAATGTCAAACCAAGCAAATAGTCCTAAATATTTGAGATTATTATGAACCAATCCAGATTTAGGGGCTTCATGTTGCATTTGTGCATCTTTGGCTTTCCTATTGCCTTGTTCATCTCATATACTTCTGCTTTACAGTTTATGTTTTTGCAGAATAATCTGTTATATTAGTAATTAACACAAATGTATTTCTCTGGCGGCCTGATCACTGTTCTGTTCATTTTGTCCTAATTTGACAGTTTCTTGATTAATTATGTTCTAATTAGGAAAGCACTTTTAATTACATTTTTTTATATCTGTGTGTTTAGCCTTTTTCCTAATTATTTGCTAATCAATGAAGCAGTTTTTGGTTAAACAAATTCAAGAATCTTTAAGCTGAGGTTGTGACAGCAGATTTTAAAACAGTGATTTGCTTTAAACTTTCACATAAAACTGTTCTGTTAAAACCTGTTTGGGTGAAAATTAATGTAAAACTACACTTTTATTTTTGAGCAAAACTAAATGCATCACCTCCCTATAAAGAAAAAGAGGAGGGTCATTTTTTATAATAGTAACCACACTCTATATTTTAAACTGACAACTCATATTTTTCCTGCATAAACAGTTACTTAATATGTTTAATAAACACATAAAAAGCCAAACAGTTTCTTTATAGTTAGGAAAGTCGGATCCTGTTGCTCAAGAATTGTAACCGAGACGAAGATCTGACCATATTTTACAGCTGTTGAGGCAACAATCCACATAATCCCAAAGGGGTTAGATTACTAAACAGCCTTAAATCTTCAGTGGGTGTGTGTTTGTGGTTGTGCAACCATAAGTCATAAGTTAAAATACTGTCTGAACATGAGCTCAATCATGCAGTTGCTGGGGTCACACGCCAACACAGTTTCATCGGCCTCACTCAATATCTGACAGAGGTTGCTTGAGTGGGCGCTTAGTATGCGCCGAACCCCGTCACCTCCTCAGAGCCAACCGCTTTGTAATGAGCAGATCGGTGCGCTTTAGCTTTTCAAAAGCCAAGTATTAATCAGAGATATTAAACTTTTTTTTCTTCTAGAAAGTTTAAATATGCCACTTATGGTGGGGTATTTGTAAGTCACCAATCCTGATAAGATAAGTGGTCTGTAATGCTCATTATAGATACACTTTAACTGTGAGACACAGAATGTAAGCCAAGAAATCACACTGTCAGAGCTTTAAAGATTTTTTTTTTGTATAATGAAGCTGAATGTATTTGGTCAATAACAGAAGTTCACTTCATAACTTTGTAATGAAGCCCCGGTTGGGGTTGACAGAGGTCAAATGGTTTTCATCAGGTTTGTATACTGTGGCTGCTATTTTGGTCCATTCTTCCATGCAGATCTTCTCAAGTGCTGAGATGTTCTGGGGCTGGAAATGACTCAACTCCCTCCATAGATTCTCTGTTGGGTTGAGGTGCAGAGACTGGCTAGACCGTTCCAGAACCTTGAAATGCTTTCTTTGTAGCAATTTCTTTGTTGCCCGGTTATTGTCAAGGTGGAACACTGATAGAAACAGATATTTGCCCAAAATCTCACCTTAGAAAGGCCTGGACATGTACTGGTTTAAACAGAAAGCTAATCAGTGGTGAGCTGGTCAGATAGAGCTGGAAAACAGGCAGAACTGATCCTCCCTGTACTACAGTAACCTTTGTTATATCAGCTCTCTTCAAGTCATTGACCAGTTCCTCCATGTAGCTCTGGGCTGCTTCCTCACCGTTAACCACCAGGTGAGATCTTTCATGAAACTCCAGGGGGAAGGAGACTGACAGTGATCTCCAACAGTTGATTTCTTTTCATAAAACTGCTTGCTTATTATAGAATTATTCATCTCAGTCTTGTTCAGGTTTACAATATTGTCCCTGGTGTCCTTCGACAGCTCTTAGGACTTAGAGGAGAGGTTACATTCTGACAATTTGGTGTCTTTTATGCTGATAAGCAGTTCAAACAGGTGAGATGAATACATGTGACAAGAAGAGGATAGAAGAGCTTCTTAGATTCAAATTTGGTCAGTGGGGGACAGAATTTGTGGTTGTTTTCTGAACCACAATACTAAAAAAAATAAATAAAAAAAAATCAAACTTCCTGGATTATTTTTTTCAGTCTGTCTCTCAGTTGAAGAGTATCAATGATGAACATTACAGATCTTGCATATTTTTAGTTGCAGACATTTTCTCCCACCCTACTATAACGGCTTTCTTCTTTACAATTTAGATCAATTATTCCATATCCCTTGTGTTCTCTTATGGGGTCCAGATGACCCCACCCTTGCATTGATGTGTGACCCCTCCCAAGACAAAGGTTGACAGGATTTTATGTCTGCAACGGACACCAGTGAAGATAAAAAAATCCTTGAAAATAAAAGTTCAGCGCTCTGTCTTGTGGGGTCCAGATGACCCTACTTTTAATGTAAACATGCCTAGGATAGCAAAAGGGTAAGATTGTTAAGTAAATATGTTTGAAACATAAAACAGCATCAAAGAACAAGACAATAGCTTGTATTCTTGATTAAACAGGTATTAGTCCACAGCTCAAAATCATGCACTCATGTTTTATTGTTAGGACAATAGATGTTTCTGTGTTTATAAATGAATCTAGACAAAGACATCAAACCAGTAACAAATAGAAAAGCAGCAAACACAAAACAAAACGCGGTTCCAGCTTCATTAAAACAAAAAGCTTGTTATTGTTTAGCTTTATGGATTAGAGCCAGCTCCCCAACAAAACATGCAGTTTGTAGTACCACAGGAAGCCAAGCTGTTATTCTACATAAGTGTAGTCTATTATACTTCTGTCAGGGTTTTTCTAAAGCTATTTATCATCAAACAGTGAGAGAAGAACGGGGCACCAAAGCGTGCCCCTGTAATCCTCACTCCCTTTGCTTGCTGTCATGCTGAGTGAATTTAGGAGCTAGCTCCCCTCACTTCATGCTCCCCGTTTCTACTGTCCCTCACCTGACACCGTCCAGTTACCAGAGGTGTCCCTCATGAAGCTGGAGTTGGTGGAAGAGAGAGGTTCTGGAGGAGTGAAGGGCGGATAAAGGACAAGGAAGATGAAAACGGAGTGACGAGGAAAGAAATGACTCAGCTGGATTTTATCCTTCAAAGCCTTTTTTTTAAAGAGTGTGATGAGAAAAAAATAGATCAAACTACTTGACCTTTTATTCAAAGCAAGATCTCTTTAAGCAAGATAAAAGACAAGTGCTTGGCAAAACCTCGGCTGACAGAGAAAGGATGACGGAAAGATCAGGGAAAGGAAGGAGTGGCGAAAGTGGGCAGCAGAGAGAAAATGGAGGATAGAAAGATAAGATCAAAGAGACAAACGTGGAGGAAGATGAGGGAGGATAAGAACAAATAAGGTTTACAGAACTTACCAGAGGGCCTTGTAGTGGTGCTGGGGGAACTGAAACTTGATGTAGGAACAGGAGTGGTGACATTAACTGGAGCAGAGGAGGTGGTGTCGGGAGTCTTAGGGAGATTGTAGGAAAATGAATCAACGTCTCCCTCAAACGGCTCTGAATAAGATAAAGGATGAAGAAATTGGAGGCAATTAAAAGAGCGTTACCTAACTCCATTAAAGAGACTTTTGAATATTCCTTAAATCCTTAGGAAAGAATGATGAACCACAACCAGCTCCGACCTAAATGAAGGATCATTGTACACTTAGTATGAATTCAAAGTGGACTCAATTGGTTTGATTTAAGTGAACCAGAGTTCCCTTTTCTCTGATAATCTGGAGTACATTTTCAGTCTGAATACACCCAAACGGACGCTGGTCCGGGACCAGGGACCGCTCTCTGACCCATCTTTCAAGGTGGTTTCAGTTAGTTTCCAGACGGTTTGTTTTGAGTGTCTTCATTCTGAATAGACTCAGTGCTCGGAGAGGAACAACTGGACCAGAACGACCACCGAAGTAGTATGGCAGTATGAATGCAGGATCATTAAGTACTGAACCTGACCCTGAAACAGATCTTCAAAATTGGTCAGCGAAACATAGAGTTTGAATAAGTGAATCATCTCGACTTCCATTGTTCTTTTGCTCGTTGCTTTGCCCCGCCCTCGTAATCCCTGGCCAATGACTGAAGAGATCATTAGTCATGTGGTTTTGTTTACTAGCTTTGCCTTGAAACATAAAAGCCCACTTAGCGGCAGTCTGAATACAGACCAATCGTAAGGTTCAGGAGTCGATTTGGACCAAATTAGGCGGACTCTGTTCGGACCAACGAACTTTTCCGGTCTGCATGCACCCTTAAAGAAGCTTAGATCCATTAAACCCAGAAATGTGCTTTTAGTGGAGAATGAAGCACTTTCTTTTGGTTAAATTTGCTTTCACATCACACTTTTGGCCTTGCAATGAACTGGCGACCCATCCGGGGTGTACCCTGTCTTCACCTAAAGGAGGGAGTGGTTCTGGCTCCCTGTGACCCCAAAAGGCATCAAACAGGTTCAGAAAATGGTTGAATGGAAGGACTAGAATTTTTAAAGGTAAACAATTCATTTTTATCTCCTCACCACTCCACATCTGCTTGTATTTTCTTAATTTTCCTAGACTCAGACCTCGTCAGATTTTTACTTTTCTGAAATGAACACAACCTTTGTCAGTTCTGCTTTTGTCTTGAATTCATTTCTTTTGCTTCATGGAGAGTGTCAGCATTCACATTGTAAATAAACCGGACAAGAGTTCACTTGCAAGCAAACCAAAATTCAAGTTATAATTGTGGTTCTATAGTTTGGTCAGAGTTAAGTTTCAGTGAAAGTCCTGGTCACCATACCAGAATGTGTGAAGTTGAATACACTTTATACAGTGACTGCAGTGAGGTGGAGTCACAGTCACACTCAGGAACCTCTTTTTTAGGATTCTTCGGCATAAAATGTTGGATTCAGTTAAAATCCGAGTGTCAATGCAGACACTCTTTCATAGTGCATGAAGTGAACTATCCAAGGAAACAAACTCCAGTCCAGACAAAACAGGATTGAAATGAAAATGCCTCTAAGTCTCTAAGCTATGAATGTCTTAAAATGGATTGTGTTAGCTCAGATGTTTCTGTCTGTTCACGGACGATGCAGGGATGTAGATCACAATCATGTATGTCAGCAGCAAGAAAAATGTTAACTGATGCCAAAAAATGGGCTCTTTAGTTTGCAAAAAGGAGAAATGTCTAACTGTAAAAATGCTGGAGTCTCTTTAAATCCAAAAGCAAGTTTAACTCAAATGTTCAGATATTTTATGCTTTACAAAAATTCAAATTCAAACTCCATTATGAAGTGTTAAAGAACAACAAATCGCTAAAATATGAATACAGTGTTCAAACAATAATAAGCTGCGATAACAAACAAAAGGATTATTTTGAAAGTCCTTTTTTAGTGTGTTTTTTTCACAAAATAAACCAACTTTCATACATTTTTTTTTTAACCCCGTGTGTATAAAATACTCTTACTGTTTAAAATCTCTCAATAATATTGTAAAAACAGACACTTTTGCTTTGAGTTATGTTTTTTATTCCATGTCAGATTTTTTTCCTTTTGGAACATGAAACTTTAACATCCTCTCATCTTCTGACTTACACACGCCATCTGAGGTTAAAGGAATCAATACCTTAAAAATCTTGTTTTTTGGTATTTTTTAAATCTTTTTATTTTTTTAGTGTTGTAGTTAAAAAAATGATTACTTTTTGTTCTGAAATGATGATGACTCCAGAAGATGGATGTCTGCCTTCATTTATCCACACAACATGACACGTGTATCCTAAAATTCGGACATAAAAGCTGACCCATCAAAGCTAAAATCCTACTATTTGATGCGTTTTCCTACCAGAGAGGAAGGATATCTCGCTGATCAGCAGCCAGCGGTCTGCAAAGTAGAATTTGCAGCCGAGGATCTGAGCGGGCCGGTGGCCGAGAGGGATGGAGATGGGTCGTGAGGAGGGGTCCTTCAGATCCTCCAGCGGGACGAGCTTAGTGAGCCCAGGGGAGGACCATTGCTGCAGGAGGCCCGGCTTAAAGAGACACTCCACTTTGCTGAAGACTCGCACGCCTTGTGTGTGTCGGTTGTTACTGTGAACCTGTGGAAAAATGAAAAAATAGAAAACAAGAGCAGATCAAACACCAAGCGGATGTGTTCAATCATAAACCGTCGTAATTCATACAGACTCAATTTGAACGATAACTATAATTGGTTATAATTATAATTGCAATAATTGCTTTAACACAAGTAAACAAGACTGCAAATTGAAGGTAAAACACCAGGGAGAGCAGGGGGAACGATATATCTTTCTCATGTCATTCATAAAAAGAATAAAGAAGGAGGAGCTCGGAGAGATGAGAGTTAGAAAGATGTAGATGAAAACATTAAATTAAGAAGGAAGGAATCGTGGCTCCTTCAAAGGAGATGAGGTGCATTGAATGGATCACACAGAGGATGAACAGCTGCTCTGGAGGTTTCAGTGACATTACAGTGATTCTCTTTACAGTGAGGTCTGAGGATTTTAAAAACCAAATCAAAAGAAATATGATCATTTTTAAATAAAGGACACAGAAACCCTTAATTTAAAAAAAAGATTATGTCTCTTATATTTAGCTCAAACTTCTAGTGCGAGTTCTTTTTCATTTTTGTCTTCAGTTCCACAAACCCATAATAAATGTTCCACAAAAGCCCCACAGGACAGATCTGTGTCCTTTCCAACTCCAGCAAGTGCAGGTCAGGACTGTGGAAAGGTTAAAGAGCAGACTTCCCTTTGGGAGGGTGATTAGGCACAGGTTGAAAAACTTTGTCCTGCAGAGACAAGTCGAGCCCAAATTAGTTTCAGGCTCCCAGTCATTATTTATTTGACCTGCGTGTCTGACACATCCGCTCAGGCAGGCAAGCATAACAGTGTGTGTCAGCTGAGGTCTGTGAGTGGAAACCACCAGGGAAAAGACAGGAAAAGGAGACAGTTGGGAGATCTCTTAAATGGCAACTGAGGTAAACGTGAATAATAATGAAGGGATTACAAGTGACGGAGAGTACAGGAAGATGTAAAACGGTTGAATTTCCACAAAGAGAATGATTTGTGCCTTTATGAGAAAGTTCAGGGTGTTAAAGATGCAGAAATGCATTTCCCCTCAAACCAACATTCCAACACGTTGCAAAGAAACAACACAGTTATAATTCAAAGTGGGGTTGCTTCATATTACAATCATCCTGACTGCTCTACAAACTCACCCCAAAGCCACAGAGACGCACAAACAGACTCTGATGCAATTTGGTGGCTGCAAAAAGAATAATAAAAAAAAAAGGACAGGCACAGATTCCTGCTGCGGAGTAAATAATGGTGCGTCCAAACTAATTAAATGACTGCAGAGCGATTCCAGTCAAAATGCTGCTACCAAAGACGGCAGATGAGCTACTTCAAAGTAAAAGGTCCACATAGTTCATGCAGGTCAGAGACATTCAGGAAATATTCAGAAACATATGGTTGGTATGAAAAAAATCATTTTAAAAAAAAAACATGATTAAAGTCACTCTATGATTTTTTTTTTTTATTAAAAAAAAAATTCTCAGTAGAGTTTTAATTATGATTGTTAAGTTTTTAGCATAAATCCCACACCTAAATGTCTTAAAAAGCCATATTTCATGTTGATCTGAAGCTTTCGTCTGCAAAATCTCCTCTGAGGGGGCGTGGCTACTCACAACTGAGTAGAATTTCTGTTAAACTACTGCCGCTCTGCAGAAACTATGTCTTAGAAAACAACACGTTTTTCAAAATTTAGTCTAAAAATTGTATAATCATGATTAAAAGACTACTGGGAATGCTTTTCAATAAATACCTTTTGGAATTTTTATTTGCATAATTTCTTTGAATACCTGGACACAGATCTGAACTGGAGCACGTTTAATCCGATAAACTCACAATTCCTTCCTTTTATTCTCACAAACACACATCTTAGTATGTACCTGCATGTTGTTGAAGAGTCGAGGTTTCTCAAAGTGGAACTCAATATCCACGCTGCTTTGCCCGAGGGTTTCCCGGTTCCAGCCGACATAATCGTACCCGGGCCACACCCTCAATTCCTTGGTTTGTGTAAAGTCGTCTCCTCCCAACACTCCGTCACAAAGCTGACCCAAGCCCCCGAACTGCATCCTGCGACACAAACAAACAATACAAACTGTTTCCACGTAAACATATTCCTGTGACACAACGACCGCACACACCAGCGTACCTAAAGGTAAGAAACCCAACAAATGACCCCCCCTCCACCCTCCATCCCAGATGCCCGAGCTTTTACATCTGCTAGAAATACATCTGGATTACATCAAAAGTGTTCACTCACCCGCTAGCAAAACATTTCAGCCCCATTAGCTGCACAGCCCATGCAAGTGTGGACCCCCACCCCAAATTCCTGGTTTATCCCTCCTTTGCTCCATGTCAAACATTACAGTCAGGAAACATGCCTCAAATCCCTCTGCGGCTTAAAAAAAATAATGTCATTCTGTTTCAATTAGCTGCACAGAAACAGAAATGAGGAAAGGTTTTGGCTGGGACCGGAGCAGATGTGATGAGCACCGTGGAGACACTCAGCCTCACTATGTATTTATTACTGCACATTTTTACTCCACTTCGTCATGATCGTATTTCTCCTAGCACGCTACATGAAAGTGAAATGTTTTAGAATCACTAAAAATGGCATGCTTAGACTGGAAAAAGATCCAGGTAAATAGATTTTTTTTTTACCTTTGTTCTGTGCTTCCATCGTAGATGGAGTCGTTTAAATACACGGGCAGGCCAGGCAACTGCATGACGTGACCCACCGGGGCGGTGTAAGCTTTTAACCCATCTAAGAAAGGATAACATGAAAATCAGTCAAAATGATTCATAGAGTTGCTAAAAGTAGAAAAAAAAAAGAATTTGCTTTTCTGATTTTCCAGTTCAAAGAAACATACACTACAACAGAGCCAAAAATGACATTTTCTTAAGTATTTTCATTTCAACAAAGCACTCAAGAAATGCCAGATAAGATTTAATAAAACTGTTTCCAGATTTCAGCATAGCTGGGTTTAAGAAAAAAAAAATAGGAACAAAAAACGTCAACATTTTTTAAACAATTAACTTTAAGACCATCTTCAATGAAAATTGTGTTTTTAACATGAAGGTCATTTTTCTCCTGATGGAGGGAATATATATAGAGCAAATTAAGCTTAAATTTGTGTTTCTGAGAATTTGTGAATCAGGAGCAGATGAAAAAATGCAGTTGGAAAAAGTCTGTAGCAGTGAAGCTTCATTCGGAGCCACTAGTAGACGAATAGATCCATGTACGTCTTTGTTTTCCTTGTCAGAGCTGCCTCAAAACTGTACGACTTGATAGCTCCAATATTGTTTCCCATCTTTGATGCACCCGTAATGTCAGCTTGGGGGTGTGATGGGCTGTAAGATGAATGAAGGGAAGTGGGGGTGGGCTTACTCTGTGCCAACGTTCCCGCCCACAACTCAGAGTATAATTTCTAATTACCTGCTGTCACTCTGCAGAAACTATGTCCTATAAAACAACTGATTTTGTTGTTATTTTGGCTAAAAAACTGCATATTAATAATTAAAAGACTACTGAAAAGGCTTTTACAATAGATCAAAAGATGATTGGAGTGGCGCTTTAAGTCTAGCTAATGAAAAAGATCATTTGGGAAATCACGTTTTATTTCCACTTTAATTTACTCACAAAAGCTTGACAGTAACCAAAAAAAGTAATTCACCGCTAATAAATACATGTAAATCAATGGTTTTATGAGGGCAATTTGGCAGTGTGAGCGTTATGCAATTAGCTCTATTTTAAATGAGAAAGCACCATAGCTGCTTTTTAAGTCATAAAACCAAATGAAAAGGTCCGCCTCTCCGGGCTCTTTTCCCCATCCACCATTAACCCACAGAACACAACATAATCAACCAACTCCCTGAGAAGCCAGGAGAAGTCAGTACACCCTCTATAGACATAATAAACAGTGCTTCTCAAAGCCTTTCAGGGCCACATGCTCTGGATGCAAATGACTGTGTGCAGATGAGGCTGCATATAAGATAGTCCATGAGGGTCAAGAAGAGCCACTCTGAATGTTAAATAACCAACAAAAGATGTGTCGCCTCTGTAATCTGGTTTGTGATCAAATGAGATGCAGAGCGAGTGAAAATCCCGACATTTGGGAGCATCTTGGTTGAAGTCAAACCCAGCTGCAACTCAGAAACCACATGTTTCGGAGAGATGCGCTCCCAGAGGACGTGGGATGGGGATTGGAACTTTTTGAGTCACTGAAAACTCTGATTTACGGGTCTAGCTCTGAGCTGTCTGAGGGAGGCGGATGCGGCTGGAGAGGAGGTGAAGCAGCCGTAAATACTCTGTCAGCACTGTGCTTCAGGAAACACCGAGACCACCTCAATATATTCATCCGTGGCTCCTTTTATCCGGGGCAAAGCCCTCAGAGACAGAAAAACATGCATTTGTAATCATTACTTTCTGATATAAATTCAATCTCGGAGGAGAGAAAACTCAGTCACCGTCCACATTTATCAAGGAGGCATGCCTCAGAATGTACAAACCAAATGATAAGGAAAGCCCCCCCTCCCTCATGCACACTTACCATTCCACACACAACCATAGAGCTCCACTCGGAGGCAAACACTCATCACTCTGTCGGCGAGGGGGTAGAACCGGACCATGCGGGCCACAATTGGGGGGCCCAGGTCTTTGAGCACAACCTCGTGTGTGTTTGTGTTGCCAGACACCACCTATGGAAAAGAAGGGGTGGGGGTTAAACAGTTCAAAATTCACTTTGGATCCTCTTTTAATCTACCTGTGATTAGGGGTGTGTTTTGGCAAGAGTCTGGCGATATGATACATATCGTGATACCTGGCTCACAATACGATATGTAAAACAATACATCCACAGACTGTACCTGAACAATTTTTAACTTTTTTATTTCTAAGAGTATGACTTAAAAAAAACTCTAGCTGAATATTAATCCATTGTAATAAATATAAATATATGTTCTTTAATCGAATGGTCAACATTGATTTCCACAGTAAGATAAATTTCAGTTTAAGAAAAAAAAAACTAATAATGAATAAATAAATTTTGCCATGCTGGCATTTTAAATCAATACATGTATTGCCAAATAAATATTGCGATATATCACAGAATTGATTTTTTTCCTACACCTGTGATTCTACATTCACACCGGGATCAAAGACGCGCGTTCAAGAAATGCATGTTTATGCGTGATTTCGGGCTTTCACGTTCAAAACACTCATGTTCATACATCGTTACCATAGACAGTATATAGAGAACTGGACTAATTATCCTCACTCCCTCGTATTCCAAATAGGAACTTCCCGCTGGTCTCACAAAGCCAAAGTTCCAGACTTCTATTGAGAAATAATCCACTATTACTCAGTCATTCCATTGGTCAGAATAATAATTCTTACTCTGATTCTTCTTTTGCTCTTGCTAAACCAAATTTTTCATCATGATAAACCTTCTTTATCGCAAGTTATTCAAATTATAAACGGACCATAAGGTTTAGTGAATGTGTCTTATAACTTGTAGCATGCGTCTTTCTTATTTTCTCAATTAGGAGTTGATCAAATGTAAAAACTTGAACTTTTTAAAATGCAAAGGGTCTAATTTATACTGATTCCTGTGCAAGCCCCAGGCAGTTTCTCTGAACAAGCCCTAACCTAAATTGGCTCTCATTAATTCTGAATATTTTTATTCCATCCACAAAAAAAAAGACTCAAAAGGTGGAACAAGAAGTATCACTTTGTTTTTAAGAAGTAAATGCTGGAGGTCTAAATTCCCACAGTGTCTTGTCAGGAGCTCCAAAACACGGAGCAGAACTTATCGCAAAAGAAAATACTGGACATGTTCCAAATGCAATAGGAGATAGCTGTATCTGCACGAGTTAAGGCTTTGTTTGCATCGTTCACAGGACAGCTGTGGCTCTAAACTAAACAGACAGTAAATCAAGTTTGGATGATCAAAATCAAATAGACATTTTAGATTGAAAAACTGTATTTAATAAATACATTTGTGTAGGAGAATCAAACTGTTTTTTTGTTGCAGTGATGTAACAAAAGTCAGGCTGACCTCTTGCCCCCAGCGGTCTTTCCAGGTAATCCATTTCACTCCATCTCTGGAGTAGCGGAGCCGATAGCTGCGGGTAAACTCCTGGCCGTGCCCGTCGGCATGGCGACCTTGAGTGCCAACCAGAGCGAGGAAGTGGAGTTTGTGCAAATCGATCTGTGGAGGATATGTTCTCGTCACAACGTGCAAAGCAGAAATTATTAACAGTTCTTATAATTTCATCTTAACCTAAATTGTTTTATTTTAGAAAAGGAGCCAGCTCAAAATCAAGCATTTCTACACTGTAAAAATAGCCTCCCTAGAAATAGATATAAATTTCACATTTTTCTTTTACAAAACAAATTGGGGAGCAAAAAATTGTCTTGCCAGGAATTCTTATTTTAAGAACAAAATTTTAGTCACTAAAACATGTTTTCTTAAAACTATTTAATTGATATTTTCATAAAAAAAGATTATTTTGCTATTGTAAAACCTTGATAAGATTATTTATCTAGCAAGACACAAAATAAAAAATGTTTTCTTGACACAAGAGTCTATTTACTTTAATAAGTTTTTGAAGTGATGCAAAACACAACAACCAAACACTTAATTCTGATTGCTTTAATGTCATTCCTAACATTGCAGATAGTTATGATTATTTTCATTTGGCTGCCTAATCCTCAACGAGGAGGCCTGGGTTCAAATCCCATTTGGGTCTTCTCTGTGTGAGATCCCCCCCGTCCCACAGTCCAAGAACATGCTTCACTGGTTGACTGGTGATTCTGAATCGTCCCCTAAGAGTGAATGTGAGTGTGTGTGTCGGTGCGATGGGACCAGCACACTGTCCCGGGTGTACCCCGCCTTCGCCTTAAGTAGCTGGAAGTAGCTGATCCTGAACGGGACTAAAAGGAAATAGAAGATGGACGGATAATTCGGATTATTCTAATAGGGTCAGATTGTTTTCATAATAATAGCCAATTAAGGTGATTAAATCAAAAGGATTTCAGTGTAATCCCTGGACATTATAACTTCATTTTCTCACCACTAAATCGAAGTCCATCTGTATTTTAAATTTAAACTCATTTAAAAACAGCTGTCCTTTTCTGCTTATATCCAGATCTTTTGATACGTCCCTCTCCTCAGGCTGACTGACGGGTCATTAAAGTATTAAACTTGAGCTTGTGGTTTTTAGTTCCACATGTGAAGCTCCATAGTTTTAGTGATTAGCTACGATTAGTTACTTTTGCTGATTGATAACCAGTAATGATCACAGATTTAAGTTGCAGTGGCTAAACTGATTTCTTGGCCAATCAATAAGGACTTTCCAAACTTGTCTGTTAAATCTATTCATTTAGTTTCTAATGAAAATCTTAAAGACCCACTTCAATGAAAATTGTGTTTTTGGTGTTTTTAAGATATTCTTGTAGCATTTTGCTGGTGATGGACATATATAAAAGAAAAATGAGATTAAAATAGCACATATTCTTTTATTCAAATTGAATCAGGAGCAGACTAAAAAGCTTGTACCCGTGACATTGAACCTACAATGGCAAGTGTTGTTTCTTTTATATATTTTTTATGTCTTTTTATTCTTATCCTGTAAAGCACTTTGCAATGCTGTCTGGGAAAAGTGCTATATAAATAAACTTTACTTACTTACACTCCCGCCCACAACTTAGAAGCACATTCCTTATGAGCTACTGCCGCTCTGCAGAAAGTATGTCCTAGAAAATGATAGATTTTTTTGATTTTGCCTAAAAATGACAATCATAATTAAAAGTCCACTGGGAATGCTTTTACAATAGATCTAAGTGAAACTTTAAAAATGTACAAAGTTCCTATATTTTTAGCTCTGAAAGGCACTTTTTCCCTATAAAAGTAAGACTTAAATATAAAAGTTATACTTCAACATATATCCCAGAATTATATTTCCCCATTTCTTTTGTATATTTCCTTAGAGAAGCATGTAAAACGTATTCCCATTTTCCTGCCAGTTCTAAAGCACCAGTTGAGCTGCATTTGGAGCAGGAGAGTTCAGTTCCTCAGTGGCCGGTGTCCTCCAGCTGTGTCCGCTGTCCCTGCCCCACTCGCTGATGATCAGATGTGCTTTGCCAACAAGAAGGACACCGACTCCTTACATCTGGAGCTCGACGCTCGAGATTTACGATGAAGCAGCATAATCACAAAAGAGTAGTTTGAACATTTTCATGCCATTTAATTAAATTTAACTTGATAGTCTATGATGATTTCCAAATTGAATTCTGACTGAAAGCAGATCCATTTTTTTTCCTGAATACTCAAACAGATGCAGCAGCTGTGCTGAGCATTAACGGGAACTGGAGTTCATATCAAGCCGGATAACTGACCTGAAGATATTCTGATCCACTTGGAAAGACCGGTCCTGCTGGACACCAGGCTCCATCCCCCTCTCCGGTGCTCAACCTGAGACCCAGAAACGTTTTCAATTATTAATAAGAGAACAAACATCACAATATTTGTTTTATTTTATAAACAGAAGCATAAGTGAGAAGCTCACTTTAAACCCCAGTACAACATTTACAAACAAACCCAAAACACATCAGTGCATTTAGCAAGATACCACCAAGAATTCAATACAAACTTCCCTCCACCAAGAGTATTGATTCCAAACAGTAGATTTAAATATCTGTAGAGTGATGTTATCAAGCAGACCTGGGATAGTCTGAAGGCCAATGACAAGAAAAAACTCAAAATGCAAAACAGAGAAAGAAAGTCTCCACTAAATCTTTCAATCCCTACTACACACATCGTCACTCATGGAGGTCTTTTTCTACCCACACGGTAAGAGCAGCTCATACTAACAACACACTACGACCACATCAGCACCACAGTCTTAACAGAGAGCATCTTTTAGCACAAGGAGCTTAGCCAGGCCACAACCTCAGTCTTTCAAAGTCCAACCGCCAAAAACAAATCATTACATCCACTTGGTCAGGGTGGCGGTGGAGCTCGGATGCTAATCAGCACACTCTGCTCTTGCTGGGTGAGATCACACAGCTGGGAGACACGAGGTGACATCAGCCTATTAGACCTCTATCAAGAGTTCTGTGATGGATGGAGAAGGAATATGGCACCGGTCTACAAGATAAACATAACAGGGGATTTCTCTGCCAAGTTCTGATCTTATTCTGCTCCCTTGTCTTTTTCTTGTTCTTACATGCAGTAAAAAGGAGCCAAGTCTTCATTTGTTTCCACATTCTTCCTACTTTAAATTCACTCCATCTTTTCCAATTTGCTGAGTTTTCTGGCACAGAGTAATAAGTCATAAAGTGAAAAATACCTCTCCATCAAACAGTTCTCAAACCCATTTCTCCTTAGCTGTCAACACACCAATGATCCACCTATTTCTCACTCTCTTCTTTTTTTCCTTCATGTCCTCTTTATTCTCAGTTTTTCCTTTTTCTCCCCATAGTGTCTTAAAAAGAGCCCGGGCTAATAATCACTTCCACATGTTTTGACACAGGCCTGGAAGAGCCGGCCCAACAGACTGACAGGGACAAATGAACACAAACACACACTCTTGATCCTGGAGACGCTCAAGCACGTGGCGGCGGCGTGCTTCTGCTCAAACTTGGCTTTTGTGATAGAAGTTCACTGCCAGGCAGAGAAGGTGGTATTATGGTTACTAGATGGCCATTATGAAGACAAATGATCACCCATTGGGAGAAAAAAAAGAAAGTTGTTGCAAGTGGCAATTTAAAAAACATAAACGAGATGTCATAATCTTGCATTTCATGACTTGAAAAAGCATTGGTATTATCTAAACATAGCTTAATTCTTTATGAATTCTTACAGCAGCAAAGAAAGCAGGAATGAGAAAACATAAGCAAAAGGTAACCCCCTAATAAAAAGTAGCTGAGCATCAATCGTGGAATTGGAAGGGAAGTAGTTTCAGAATAAGTTTACGTCCAAAAAAATAAAAAATAAAAATCAGCATCCACTTTGGCTTTAGTAGCATCGATGCCTAAAGAAAACTGTCTGCCAAAGTGTCCAGCATGGAAATTCTGAATTTTTTCCTTCACCACCAAGGAAACACAAGTGTTTATGATCATTTTGAGTAGGTCATGGAAATATTATTGAATTTGGAGCCAAAAAAATAAAACGACCTCTAACTAGCTCCTGATTTATGTTAGTAGCTTGAAGCCTTAGTCACATGTACCCGTATGTGGGATTGACCCGTCTGGGTACTGCAGGTTTTTGGGTTGTCCGATCCCATGGAGTTAATCCATCTTAAGGTGAGAGTAGAGAAGACTCCTGGGACCACCTTAACCTCTTTAGACCTGGCGTCCACATGCTTGGGCATCACATTTATAGGATTCATTATCACAACAGTTATTTCTGCTATCAAACCCAAATAAGGAAAATACATTTAAAAAATGCATCTCAAACAAGAACTTTGGTCTGAAGAGGTTTAGAGACGTCAAGAAAATGGAACTTAGAATGTCGTGTGTGTGGTAAATGTATTGAGAAGTCTTTGTAAGTTTATTATAAGTTGCATGCACTTGTGATGTATGAGTGGTGATTTTGTTGGTGTCCTTATGCCACACTCTGGTCATTAGTGAGGTGTGCATACTAGCTCCATTCACAAATGCTGCATGCATGTGGAGTGTTGGTGGTACCAATGTGCCCATAGGACCCCCGTGGGATGTCCATACAAACTACACCCTGATTGGCTAATTTCCTCATTAACTGTAAGGTTGTGCTCAAGGGGAATGCAAGGATTATGTACTTATCACTTGAACAGCACTAACAGGCTACTTACGCAGGATTTGGGGGTTTGTTAAAAAAAAAATCTGTAGGATGTGCCTACCTCTCACCTACCTCCCCCTAACTTACAGGTACATATTGTACAAGTGTTCACTATGACCTGTCACTCACAACAAGCCCATAGAAACACGCCACCTGCGTACCCTGTACCGTATTGCCCATTTTTTTGCTTGATTTAATCTGTAAGGGCAGTTGTGACAGAGGCTTAAAGTAGAGTCACATGCACCCATACAGGGTTGACTCATTCGTGTGCAGCAGGTTTGGGGCTGGAAAGTTGTGGAGAGGAACTCCCGATTCAAGACGCATCTTAAAAATTCTTTCAAATTCCTTAAGGTTTGTTCAAAACTGGAACGTACATTTGTCGTGTGTAGTAAGTGTATTGTGGGGTATTCATAATGCTAATCTAAGTACTTGTGATGTACGGGTGAAACTGTCGGAACACATTTACAGGCTCCTTGCGCAGTTTAAGGGACTTACGGAGGATCCATAAAAAAATAACCTGTACGACACGCCTGCATCTCATCGACTTCACCCTTGCATGTTGCATTACTGTAGCATGCTTGTAACAAAATGTTCATTAAAAATTTCGCTCAACGGTCTACAACCTTGCTATTTTGTGCGATGCAGATGCCAAATTTAACAAATTTTTTCGCATGTTGAAACCCCGTATCTACCCATAAAGGCAGTTGCGACTTCACCATTGTACCAGTCCTTTTGCCATTTAGTGTAAATGGCTTCCTTTTCGTCATTTGTCACCTGGATTTTACTAGTAGTTAGATTATGCTTTTCAAGCTTTGCAGCTTCTGCATCTTTTATCTCTGTCATATATTCACAGAACAGTAAAAAAATAAATAATAGATTGTTCTGACAATGGTGCAGGAGGGAAATTAAAGTTTAACAGTCTCTCTTTTATGTACTTTATGAAGTATAAAAAATATATATGAGTCACTAAGTTTCAATGAAAAAAATATTTCGCTCAAGAGTTCCATTCAAATACCAATTTGTGACATTTACCACACTACGGAATAGGATTTACTTCAAAAAAGTCACATCTGGGCACTGCTCCAGATGAAGAGGATAATAACAAGGTGGTAATGCTCTCTTTTAAGTATCAGTCGGTGCTGATGGTAATAATTATTTTGTTGTTCAGGGATCTTTTTCAAAATGCAGACCCATTTTTAAAAGCACCATACTTATAATTTGGCCAGTTTGAATCCATTCATCAAAAAAAAAGAAAAGATAAGCACTTCACATCAGCAGTAATGATTTTCAGCAAATCCTAAAATGTGAAAAACACTTTCATGCCTTTCAAACAGCTGATGGGTTCTTGTCAGTTTAATGTAGTATGAAAATGGAATAATGCATCCAAAGGTTCTGTCATCCATCACAGAGAACATCTTTTGTCTCCTCTCTGCAAAGCATTATCTCACAAGATCGAGTCAGAGACGTCTGGAAACGGCAGAAAGACGACTGAGAACTTATTGCTAGAAGACACGTCCAAAGAGAAGTCAGCACAAATTAAACCACATTGCAGTTGTCAAAACAGTTTGATAGAATTTTAATTTGCTAAAAATCTAAAGTGATTGTAACAGCCTGTGGATCATCATGTGTCTGTTAAACTCAATAAGACAGAAACTGAAGTTATTCAATAAAAGACAGTTTTTCTGCAACACACACTCTTCTCACCTTCCATGCTTGGCCTCAGTGGAGTCTGACCAGGCGCTGGAGGCACTGATGTCAGAGTCTGGAATGGTGCCATCCTCCATCCCCAGGGCGTAACGACACTGAGCTGTCCGGGAAGAATCGAAGGGAAAAAAGATGACAGGGAGAAGATAAAGCTATGAGCAAAATTCTCCTTTACACATGTCCAAGAGGAACTCTCGTCTCCCCTGGAGTGTCAGAAGCTGCCATTGGTCATGGAGCATAATACTGTTATGTCATCTCTGGGAAAACTTCTGGGCTTTTTGGTTTGTAGCACAAACAGTGAATGAACGGAAACATATGGGGTTGCTTTCTGAGTTATTTACCTTTTTGATTTAAATTCTTTTTGTTTTTTGAGTAGTTCAATATTTTCTAATTTGCTGAGTTTTCTGGCAAAGAATCAAGAAGTGAAACATGGCTCTACATCAAATAATATTTTTACAAGCTGTCAACACACCAATGATTCACCTATTTCTCACTTTCTCTGTTTTATGTTCTCTTTATTCTGGGTTTTTCTTTTTTCTCTTCATGGTGTCTTAAAAAAGAACCTGGGCTAATAATCACTTCCAGGTGTTTTGACAGTGGGCCAATAAAACAACCTCTGCTGCCCCATATCACCATGAGCAAACCTTAAACCAAGACCCTCAGAGTCTGAGCAAAAGAAAATAACCTGGTAGTGTTGAGGAAAGTGGCCTAAACTCACTGGACACATCTCAAATTTTGATGTGTGCTCTGACCAATCCATTCCTTTATATTTACATTAGAGTCGTCAAATAGTAAATCTATAAAATAAAACTACAATTTATCATTGTAAAAAATCCACAAAGCTACGTTCACACCAGGCATGTTAAGGATCTCGCATTTAGCAACAGGTGGGTCCAAATCTCAAGAATTTTACCTCAGACTTTTTCTTTACGATATGTTGCAGAGGGTGGTGAGTGTATAGCTTAAAAGATTTAGATAACTCAAGAGTTTTTCATTTGTTTCAACATTTCCATAGCATAACTGTCATTGCGAGGCAGTTCAAAAGTAGAACTTATGTAAAAGAAGAATGTTTGTTAAATTTACATTAGGGTAAAACACTGCAACATGTCTTGTATGAAATGCTATGGTCATACAGAGTATTGACATTCAAGAATGGGCTAAATGAGCATTCTTGAACTTGCATTTAGCCCATAGTGTTTTCAGTGGACCGTCGATACTCAATACTAGCGCATGTCCAACACCTACGGTTAGAAGAGTCTTGGTGTGAAATGTTAAAGTGGCGCAAATCTCGTCAATCTCGCTCCAGACTTTTTCTTTAACAGCTCTGTTCTGATATACAAAAGATTCGGTGTTGTATTACTGTAATTCTTGCTGGGCACAAACAGTAATTATTCATTTCTCCTGCGTGATCAATTTTTAAACAGTTGGCACTTCTGGGAATTGATGGGAACATCATCCAAACGTCACTACCAAAGAAAAATTCCTGATCGGTCAAAGTTAAACCTGGTAACTTTCAAAGCGCGTTCATTGGCCATGGGTTTTGTATGTAGAGCCTGAAAACAAATTTGAAAATGTGCTTTTACATGCGTTTCTATAGACTTCATTGGAACTGGTGGCTTGAACGTTTGGCTGGTGTGAGCGTAGCATTTAACACTTTTTTGCATCCTTTTGTCCGACATCCTCCACCTCACATATTCCACACATTTCCCTTTTACAAACACTTTGAGAAATGCAGGAAAAAAAACAAGGTAACAAAGGGAAGCGGGGGCAACACAACACTCAGGTATTTGTGCCGACTTTACTCCAGCGGCAAGAATATCAAACAATCCAGACAGCATGGTCCCAGGCAGGGATTACCCAAACACTCTGCTATCTGCTCTGGAGTCACCCACGGGGGGAGGATGTGAGGGGGGGGGTGCAATGATAAAGAGGAAAAGGGGCACTCAGAAGGATACGGCGCGCTGGCTGAGTGTGACAGGAAGCGGTGGGGGTGGAAGAGGCGCCGAACTCCCCATTCTGTCATTGAGTCACTGCACAAGAATGTTGGGCTCATGACAAAAACTAAAAAGCCCAGTGGGTGAAGCGCACACACAGCTCATCTTCACTCGGAGGTCAGGTGCTCGTATCATTACACCATCAGGGTTATAAGCTGCAGCAAACAGCTCACAGTGGGCCGCCTCCATCCTCGATTCCCCCTGAAGAGGGTTTTAGTGTTTGAGCTCAATCCTTCCATCGGTACCCACATTTTTAAGGTATGTAGAATTAAAAAAAAAACTATTATACTAAATTCCACATTAATTCCTTGCAAAATGTTTTTAATACATTAAATTCTTCAAACTATTGCAAAAGCTTTTCAAAAGCTAATTTGCTTCCTTTTTTGCCGTTTACTTCACAAAAACGCTGTTTCGTTTTAGTTCATTGATGAACAAGAAACTTACAGCTGACATTCAAAAATCAGATGTTTCGTGGCCGAAGACATCTTAGTGACCCTGACAGGGTGGATCCCTGCAACCATGTCGAGCAACGGATGGATGAAAACAGGCTTCAACCTGGAGACTCCATCATAGCTCCACAAAAACAACTGTCTCACACTCCATTTGTAATCCTCAGTTGACCAACACTTTATTGAGCTGAGAGGAAACCAGAGGACCATGGGAAAACATGGAGGAAGGGGAGGACATTCGAACTGCAAAAGGAAGCAAACCGCTGTGCTGCTGACCATCCAGCTATGAACAAAACAGCTCAGATTACCATTTTTTTTTTCAAATGGTATTTTTGAAATGCTGATTTATGTTAATGCTAAAAGTTAGATTTTTACTTACAAGATTTGACGTGGTAAAGTACTTCTGAGCATGAATTATAGAGAGTTTGAACTTTTCAGACAATATACGAGACAGTTAAGGGTTTATTTAGGGCTTAAAAAACGTAAAAAGCATAAAAATATTAATGTAGAGCAGACACAATTCCTAAAAGTTTTGCATTTTAATCTTACCACAACCTGAAACTAATTTAATTGAAACATTTCTCCTTATTAAATTTACATTCTCTAAAATTTGTTTATACAGATGCCGGAGATATGTGAATGTTTTATGCATATACTGGACAAACATTTATGTTTAATAAAAATATAAAAACATACATTGGTGTGATTTAAGCAGCCAATGTTTTTCTGCATTGTTGTGATTTAGACTGAGATTTAAAAAACACATCATGTGTCCATTTTGTACAGAAATGGAGGTACTAAGGGTTCAAAATACTTTCTCTAGCAACTGTACACATTTTCACATCTTAATTTTAAAAAAATAGTTGCTACTTGTTCTGATTTAAAAACTAAATATATGTAAGCAATAGTAAAGTATTTACTTCATAGAGTTATTTTTTAGCTCTATCGCAAATGTAAACCCTTCAAACATTCTGTACAATTGGCTGTTTTGGAAAAAGCTGTTATTTCAAGGCAAAATCTGAAAAGTAGGCATATTTTGAATGTTCTTAAAGTAACTTTTTGGCAAATTATCCACTATTAATAAAAAGACTATCTAATTATACATCTTACAATGGCAGCTAAGTGTGAAAGAAAATAAAAAAATCTAGTAAAATAAAGTAATATTAGAAGAATATTCAGATTTAATAGATTAGATCCACCTATAATCTTAAATGTTCTATCTGCAGAGATACAGTAGATCACACAGCAGAATAGAGTTAAACAAAGCTTGTAGATCAAAATAAAATGGAGTTGAGCACATGTTTGCATGCATTTCAGAATGATCTAAGAAATGAAGGTTTTCATGGGAGCACAAGTGTGTTTTTACAATGAAGTTTTTGTCATTTGCAGAATTGATGTTTATTTTTTACTAATCTTATGTCAATATCATATCACCTTTCAGGATAGAGACAATACTAATGTTGAAATACATTACTTTAAAGACCCATTCCAATGAAAATTGGGATTTTTTGTTTTTAAACATAATTTTGTGGCAATCTTCTGACAAAGAATATATATAAAGAAACTTAAGCCTAAAATTGCCTTTTTGAGTATTTATTAATCAAATTATTGTTAATCAGATGCAGATACAAAATTCTGCTGGTAAAAAGTGACGTAGAAGCTTCAGTATGTGGGCCTCAATCTCCCTGCTCTGCTCCATTCTGACGCATCCACCTGTAGACAATTAGATCCATGTACGTCTTTGCTTCCCTCATCTGAGCTGGCATCTGGTTCAAACTCTATGGCTGATTGCTCCAAAACTGCTCTGCATTTTTGTTGCACTACTAATGTTAAATTGGGGTTGTAAACACTTGGAATCGATCCCTGATTTTCTGCATGCTGGACCCACATGATCAGATTATTCAAAATAATCTGGTTATATGTAAAGGTACTTTTAAATTTCCACAAAGTCAGTGGATACCATTCAATGTTTGATTTAAATCACCTAGTTGTGATCTTATCCCACAACAAATAACAGATAAAAAACAGTTTTATTTTGCTTTTTGTTTGTCTCCGTTTTTGAAAGTTGGTATCCGTTAAAGCACTTTGTTCCTTAGAGTAAAGCACATACAGATAGAACGAATAGGTTTGATAAAATGTTTAAAAAGGTAGAACATCACTGGTTTTCACCAGCTCGTTTTAGTTGAAAATACTTTGGTGGTTGTAGTGGTTTATACGTATCATCATGTTTTATCTGGAGCCTGCGAGTGAGTCATGTTTACAGCAAAATGGCATGATTTGGGGGAATCTAACTTCAAGAAGTGAAAATACAGGAAAACATGACTTATTATTCTATTGTCTCCCGAGACACACTGGTGATTGAAATCACTGGCTTTAGGAACGGATGCATGCCGTTGTCAAGGTGAGCGCAGTAGAGGAGACGTGGGATCTGAGAGGATTGGGGGTCTGGGTGTTGGCAGGATTCAACAACAACCAAAGGACAGTGTTTCAGTTATTTCTGGAAATTTAAATGTAGATTTGAAAATGGGCTTAAATGTGTTTAATTCTAATTAATTGGCTCAACGTGAGGTCCTTTCTAGTATAATGAATTAAATGAAACAAGTAATTCTTCTTAATAATTAATCAATATCTGTTCAAAGTTATTATATTATTGCAGCATTTCTCTAGCTGCCTCCTTCAGATTAAAAGCTGCTTTTGTGCAAACAGTCTCTCTAGTTTCACCTGGTTGGCTCATATTCACCGTCTCTTTATGAGCAACATTCCCCAACATTTTGACTGACACTTTCACGAAGTGTGATAGCAGTTTTGACGAGCCGGTGAGGAGGGGGGGTGCCTATCTTACTCTCCTATTACACACAACTGGCTGCCAGACAGCAAAAGGACACAGGATAGCCTGTTGATAGTGGAAGGAGAATGAGGCTCACTGATCAGTGAATGTGAGGAGAATGTCAGGCCGCTGAGAGAGGTGTTTACTGCACTCGCTGAAATGAGGACAGGGAGGAGGAGGAGGCTTAAAGGTTCAAAAGGAAATTGTGTTTCAGTTTGTAGGAGACATAAAAAAGACACCTAGAAGTGTGCTGCCCACAAACAGGTGAGAAAAATGATGGAGTGAAGTGGTTAAAGTCAGTGTCCTCTTACCTGGGTTAAAGTGCCATTCATGCTCTTCTGTCGAGACGAGTACAGCCAGCGCTGTGACCACAGTGACAGGAAACAACCAAGTGGATGTTGAGCCCATGACAGCAGCAACACACCTGGTGGTTACCTGTCTGGAGATACACTAATGGCCACAGGCATACCTGTCAGAAAAGAAAAAAAAATGCAGTTACAGCTCCATCCAGCTGCTTAAATGGCACCAACTCCCAGAAAATCCCAAGTCGATTCACTTTCACGTCCACACGCACGTGCAGCCTCAGCCTCGGGCTTCTGAACCCATAGCGCTGCCATTAATAACCCAACTCTCTCCTATTCCAAATCACGGTGCATGTGTCACATTCAGTTTTAACGGCAGGTTGGTAAACCCCTCCGGAACAAGCACAACACCAAATAACAAAGACCACTTTCACAGACTAATTTGTTTTTTTCCTCGGCACCACATTGCAGTGATACAATAATACTTTACTGCTTTCTGAAAGGGTTGTTACCGTCTGGGAATCAGGAAAGATATAATTAGCTGCTGAATTTATTCCTAGGGAATTTTATTTGAAATGACAATCATTTCTGCAAATAATTTAAAGCCTTTTTTTTCCCCGCTCATAGGCGAGGACATATTTGGAACAACCATTTAAAAGATGCTTGATGGTGAAAAATAAAGAGGATAACAAGCAGATGAGCAACAAAAACAAAGCCACAGAAGCAACTGATTGACAGGACAGATGTTAGCTTGTTTTGAGGTACAGAGAATGTGCCTTTTTTGTACGTTTTTGCTCATTTCAAGCCCACACACCAAAACAAATGATTGTCTCCCAAGGAATGTGATGCTCTTGAATGACCTGAAACGCCTCGTTTGTTTGCTTTAACTTTCTTTTCCTTTATTGACAACACAAAAAAAAACAAAGTAATGATCACTAGCCGTAAAAAGAACTTTAAAGAAGACGCATTGGCTGCATGGTAAAATGTTTGAGGGAGGTTTTTGCAGAGAGTATTTTGTGAATTTGCCAGAGCGAGTTCAATCTTGGTTCTGTCTTTGATCAGTGGTGTGGTATCGTTTCCAATGCATGTGCTGCCCTCTCCTATTACAAATTCAAATGCACATTTTATTGCCACATAAAAAGGTTAATGGAAGCAGTACTAATGAGCAGGAGCTCACGTGGCACCATTCTAACCAATTAGAGGAGGATTTCACTCAGACAGGCAGTAGATAAATGAAAGACTTTTAGGCAAATTCCTAATTATCCATAAGTTGCCATTTTAAATCCTTTAATACTAGTTGACTACTTAATAACATTTTGACCTCCAACTAAACTTTTAATGCAAACACAAATGGTAATTATGCAAATACTCAAGACCTAATTAATTGCCATGTACTGTATATTGTGCCTGTTTGTTTATTTGACCTTTTGAGGCTTAAATTATGCTAAAAGAGACAAGCTGATTTATAAGTCTTAGCTTGAGACACTGACTGTAAACAGTAAGGATGTTGGATGTGGTCACATGACTCTCTGATTTCTACAGGGTTGACCTAAAACCAGACAATCTGAAAAACAGCAAGTGAGGCAGAGCTCAAATCTGAAAGACAGATGAGTGCAAAAATGTGACCATAAAAGTTGCTTGAAGTTTGTCAATTCTGCTAACATATATACATATTTACAAAAGCCAATTTTGTCAAAAAGCAAACACACCCAAATGAACAGTAGCACAAATGTAACTATTAACTGCACAAACAGGCTACCTCACATTCACATATGTACATACTTGTACACAAACGCATATCAAACATATATACTGTTACATCTTAACAAATCCAAATGACTGAGTTAGTGCATGAATGGGCATGTACTCATGCTCAGGTGAGTGTGCCAAAACATACAAAGAAGTTTTGGAACTTAAAAAGAAAGTCCTCAGACAGAGCCTACAGAAGACAGTGATACAACAGTGGCTATGAGAACCCAAGATCCCCATGCGTATGGAGAAATAGACCAAAATACAATAACTCCAGCTAGGTCATCATCGTCCACTCCTGGGGTGAGGGCAGCACAGAGCAAAGGCAAAGACCACCCAAAACCCAATACAGGAGGAGTGTGCCGGGAAAAAAAGTTATGGAAAATGGTAATTCAGATCTGACTAGGTTCCAGTTGTCAAGGTGATAATAGAAACTGTAGTGTCATAGTACACAGACCAGAACCAGCCTTGGACACAAACACCTCCAGTTTAGTCTTAATGTCCACGTTTCATGACATGACCAGAGATCCAATGGATGTGTTGGAATAAAGTATGCAAGTGGGTGTAAAGAAAATTTGGTGGGTGGGGGATCAGAGTTGGTACCTCCTTGTTAGCTGTGGTCTCCAAAAGCTCTCTCACCAAAAGACCCCACGTGTCTAGTTTGCAATTAAAACCAAGAGGGGACAGGTACAAAACTATACAAAAACCTAGAGGAAAAGTTCCACAACAAACCTTCAAGGTGTGTCTCAGGTGGACCCTCTTCCCAAATATCCCCATTAAGTATCAAACAATACAGGAGGGGAGTTGGGTAACAGGCCTACTGCCTAAAGCATGGGGCTATAGACCTCGCCAAGTTGGCTGTAGAGAAAGAATCCAGGAGGGGGCCACTCCCATTAGCAGACATGAGCTAAATCAACCAAACATACCAAATTTCATCCCAACAAGTAACCCCTACCAGAACAGCAGAATTGACAGACAGCACCCAGAGCACATGTGGGCACCGCGGAGACAGCCACAACTTACTGAAGGGTCAGAGGTGGTAAGAGCCCATCACTGGGCTCAGACAGGTAACCTGTCAGGGGCAGACGCAAATGTAATTTGTGATTAACTTATTCAAGATTTATCCTTTTCAAATATGGAGGTCGCAGTGCTGCTGAATGATTCATTTTCTATACACTTTCAAAAACCAGTCATACCATGGAGATTCATAACCTTTGGGGTTGAACTTGCTGCACTGAATAGAGTCATTTTGTTTTTTAAAGACTTTCTGTCTTCCTTTTTTGGTTTCATGATGAAATTCTGGTAATATTTTTTAGTACCACAGAAAGTGTTGCTCTTTGTAAACTACATTTAAACTGAGACATGAAATCGACTTCAATTAAGTTAGTAGACACTGTGAATACTAAAAGAAGTGCTGGGCAAGAGCTTTAAAGAATAAATAATGAGAACTACCTCACTATAAATGGCCTACTTGTGTTATCAACCATGTAACTCCCAATTTAGAGGGGAAAAAAGTTAATAAACATAAAATGGCATTTTGTTACTTGAAAAGAACAACTGTGTTTCAGTTCTAGATCTGAAACATTATTGACTCGGTATAATAGCTTCATCCCTCGTGTATACAAATTTCAACTTGTGGTTGAGGAGTTTTTCTAGTTGTAAAAGAAATTAAAGACAGAAACCTTAAGCGAAGGGGAAGTGGGAGGAATAGTTGGAAGAGACGGGGAGGCTGGGCCAAAGTCCCTGAAGACCCCTTGTGTTTGGGCTTCATCTGTGGCTGCAGTGGGACAAGCTGACAGCTGATACACAGCTGTAGTGACAGAGGGTTGGAGGGGGTGGACTCTCAGCGAGGCAGAGAAGAGAGGGAATGCATGGAAACAGTGAATGGTGGCTCGGGCACACTGGGGTGGAGACAGCAGACCAAGAGCAGCGATGACATGGCTACATGTGTGAGTATTTCAGAGGTGGGAGGTGGTATAAGGAGCGTGACTTATGGCTTTAGGGTGTATGTGTGTGTGCATGGAGAACACATTTGGGCATAGGCGAGATCTCAGGGATAGCTAGCCAGTGCAGCTGTCCTGAGTGGGAGACACAACACAATTGATACATGGTGCATGTGTTCCAAGTTGAGGAGGAAACAGAGAAAGAGAAGCTGATATCTATTTTCCCTGCAAAAAAAAGAGCAAATTAGAATGTGCAGGCACATATGCCAGATGACAAAATAGTGAATACAGAGCTTACTGGACTGAGCTCAGAGTGCAAAATTGGAGCCGAGAATCTGATGAGTGTAGCCTCAAATCAAATCACCATGACAACCACAAAGGTATCAACAAACATAGCCCTCAACAGCATCTCATCAGGTTTTTGACAGAAGGGAGGAGAACAAGGGAGCAGAATTTAAACCAACACATCACAGGGATGCAAGACATTGCAAACAAGAGCAAAAAAAAACTACCATATGTTTCAGATAACAGGAACAAAAGGGGCCACAGCCATCTGAGAACATTGTTGTTTGAAAAGTCAAGTGGTGTTGAACAGCTGTGCTTCATGCCTACTGAGAAGCAGAAGGGTCCACTGTGCTCCAGAGGAGGCCACATAGTAAGTGTGCAGCCCTCCACACTTGCATTTTGTCTCGGCTAATCCAAGAGGACGGCCAATTAATGCTTATGGGCAGCTGCTGTTTCTGTCCCACACAATCCTCGGCTATCAGGAGGGGTCTGTCGAGTCAAGCACACAAAAACACGCTGGGGGACTTTTGTAGTTAGCAGCCATTGCATCATTTAAGATAGTTTGCCAGTCGCTATAATTAGATTGCTTCAGTGAAAAGCTGGCAAGACAGCCTTGGCTCTGCTTAGCGTCTTTTTAAGAGAACCTCTCATGTTGAACCTACATGTAAGCATACGCTTTTCTTTCCCATTGTTTAATGAAGGCAGTTTAAACGTCAGTGGTGGCCTGAAGGATTTCCAGATAGTTTTAAATATTTTAGCCCATTCGCTGTGGTGTGGCTGTGCTTTACTTCACTGCAGACCATTTTCTAACGTATATCATAACTCGTTGGCTGTGATTTTCTACAGGCCAGTTGACCATTAGTTTCAGTTTGTGTCAAAGCAGCATAAAAATCAAGTTGCATGGGCTTGAAATCTAAGAGGTAATCAATCACAATCAGTGCTTCGGCCACTTTTTCTGTCAGTTGCGTCATCACCCAAAAGTGTGTCTGAAGCAACATCAGAAGAGTTCCATTTATGATTTCCCAAACGGTCCTTTTTGCCTTTTTTCTCATCTCCTAAGGTTTTGAGGCAAGAGGTCATATATTATGCTGCTGGTTAGAAATGATGTTTACACATTTGGGTGCCTTGGGTATATTTTTAATGTAATTTTTGCTTTATTACACCAAGTGTTGACAGAGACTATCAGTTTAGTGTATCAAGAAAAGTCAAGAGATGTCAAAATTCATAAATTGCCAATTTTGAGGCATTTTTCAGGTAATAGTGAGCCAACTGATTAGCAAAGCACTGTGGGAATTATCCTCCAGAAACCACTGTATTAAAACATTGGTGCAATCTATCTAATAGGTGTGGGGGCATTTAGTTCAGGACCATAGCAGTGAATCGTCAGCAAAACAATCTAATAAATCAAGTAAAATGCTCAGTTAGTTTCTAGAAAGGTTCATGAATAATGTAATAATCTACGTGACTTTCAGCAAATGAAAGCCTCGAGTCTTCTCTCCATTAGTGCGCTTCTTCTTTCCTACACAGCAGGCAACGTGTGAAGTCTCCAGTCCCAGCCAGATAAAGTAACCCTCTGCCAGTTAGACGTGACTAATGGCCGCTGGAGACACACAGAGTAGTGAGCTCTTTGTTTTTGGATTTCCGTCAGTGTTTGAGGAAGCTGCATGTGTGCCCCCTGAAGCTTTGAATCCTGGAGAGAAGACGATCTGAATCAAGACTTTGAAGCATGGGACTGTGGCGACCACAAAAACAAGGTCATCTGATGGCTTTGTTGGAAATGGGCTTTCTTATCTCAGACTGAGGACATGAGCGAAGGGCTGTAGAATCGTCATTTCCTTGAGTTTTATTGAAGGGACCCTTGAAAAAAAAGACGAGTTGTTTACTTATGCCACTCTGTTCATGGGGATTTTTTTTTTCATTCAGCCAGCAACAATTATTATTTTGGCAAAGTTATTTATTACCTTGCATAATAATTTCTTCAGCATGCGTGCAAGTGCAATGAGACCCTCTCGTGACGAGAGGAATTTTTCTTCTTTGTTTAATTACTTCAACTCTGCCACGCTGGAGAGTATTCAAGCATAAACGGTCTCCTTAAGGTCAAGCTGAAGAACCTCAATGGAATTAAAATTTTTTGCCAAGTCATTTCAGAACGTGTTTTATCCATTCACCGCTGGACTGATTGGCTATTAGGCATCTTATTCTTTCTGGAGAACTGAGTTTGTAGTCACATCCATAATGTCCATTATGGAAAGCTGTTTATGTCCTAAAGCTGCAGAGCTACTCCAGAGCATCCCACTAGCACAACCATGTTTGACTGGTGACATTATGTTCCATTCTTGCAACACTGTTCTACTTTTACGTCAAATTTAATGCTACGTTCACACTTTCAAGTGACTATTTCCAATGAAAGTCTAGGTAAACGTGGTCTATGTGCATTTTGGGCTTCTGTGTTCAAAACTTTTGCATTCACGCAAGTTTTAGGTCAATTTTTGCACTGTATGAACAAAACATGCGACCACTGAAAGCTAAACCAGTTGAACTTTGACCAATCAGGGACTCCGACAAACGGGTAGCGTCCTTTTTAATTTATGGAAGTGCATACCGTTTGAAAAGTGATCACGAAAGAGAAAATATTATTGCCGTTTGTGGCCGGATGAAATTATGCAACATTTTGTCGCTGTGTGATCCGTTTGCGCGCTCACGCTAAAGGTTATAGCCCCAAGCTAGCATTAGCGGTTCAAAAATAATGGAGAGAAATATTGGATCACTCCAGCCGTACAGTTTTGAACCAGAACGCCAGCTCAGATGAGGAAAATAAATGAGGAGAAGAGAGACTTTGGAATGGCCATTTCAGGAGGTCTGAGCTTTTTCAAGCATCCGGTTTGAATTAAGAAATATTCATAAACGTGGGAGAGATACAGACACACAGATTTTGTCTTGGATGACGCCATGACGGGGACAGCAGCAGCACGCAGCGACAGGCGGAGCTTCAGGAATCGAGCCGTTTTACTTCCGGGTAGGAAAAAACTCACGAAATATAACTAAGATTTCATAAATTATTTGTTTTTTAGTGGTCCAAATGCAATATATGATCACATATATGGATATAGTTCACTATGAAAGGCTTAAGAAAATCATGGTAGGGCCCCTTTAAGAACATAAAAAAGACCATTTTAATTGGAGTTGGTCTTTAAAGCGCATTCAAGAACCCAAGTTCAGCACATTCTTGGTGCGTACGTAGCATAACAATATATGTGCAAGCACAAATGTGTGTCTAAGAGATCCTTTCTGTACTTCTTGTCAAACATTAAGGTTTTTGTGATAAAAACAAAAAAATAATTGAAGTCTTTGTTGGGTTTCTTTTTATAGTGGAGTCAGAAACACTAACCCAAATCAGGACAAGGGAGGCCTGCAGTTCTTCATTTGTTGTTGTGGATTCTTTTGTGACCTTATAAATGATTCGCTGCTTTGTTCCTGAGGGTAATCTTGATCGGCTGGCCTGGGAAGGTTCACCACGGATCCATGTTTTCTCCATTTAAGGATAACAGCTCATGGTGGGTTGCTGAATTCTAAACCTTAGTAGTTACTCAGTAACCCTTTCCAGATCCAGGTCAACGACTTTGTTTTGCGTCTGTTCTTGAATTTTCTTTAGATGGTGTCATGATCTGTTGACTTTAGGGGTGTTTTGGTAAGCTTCACTTTGTCAGAAAGCTTCTATTCAAGTGTTTTCTTGATTGAACAGGCCTGGCAATAGTCAGCCCGGTCATGTGAGATGATCTTACACAGACCATTCATCCTCCAAAACCACCAAATGTGAATGGATTAAAAACAAGTCTGCAAAGACCGAGCCCAAAGTCCTCCACAGACTTCTTGCAATGGATCACAAATGTTTGATTTCCACCAAGGGCGGTCGATAAATCTATCTAAATAGAGCAAAGTATGTTTGACAGCGTTTTCCTTTCATAAATAGAAACACGTCAAAAATGATACCATTTGGATTTGCTTGATTTAAATCTCTTAAATGCATCAGAAACGTGCTTAAAATTTAACATGTTCAAAAATGATCTAAATTACTATTGGTCAAAAGAACTGTAGTGGATAAACTAATATTGTAGTATTGCATGCTACCATAAAACAAGATGTTGGTCATCAAGTTGTGAATCCGTTTGCTGGATTGTTCTAAAAACAGAGAGTAAGTCAGAACGGAGAATTTTCAAAAAACAAATGGGGGATTTTTTCTGACAAAAGAAAATTAGAACAAAGGACGTGAATCATGTATGGAGGAAATGGGGGAGGAAAACACATTTCCAGGAACGGTTTTGTACTTGCACTTAACATCCCATACCTTCCCCAACAAGACAGCTCAGCAGCCCCCCACCCCCACCCCCACATCCCAACCACGTTTTTTCTTGTAGTAGAAACACAGCAGGGCAGCGCCATAAAACAGTGCAGCGAAGCAACAAAGCCGGTGAGAAATCTGAGACCCACCATAGAGAGTTCAGTATTCAGACGTAAGAGCCAAAGCTCCAGGGGGAGGCAGAGTCAGGTGAAAAATGAACACAACAAAGTTGGGCTCATTAGCTCGCTGCTGCACACAGCTGAAACCAGTCATACAGCCAAGTGATGGAAAAAGTCAAATAGGATAAAAATAAAAAAACAACTTCAAAAGTAGAACATGTGACATAATATATCAAGTCATTTTTATTCAACAAAAAACTGCAGTTCCTGCCATAAATCAGTGAGCAGTAAAGTTTTTCTGAGCGATGTTATTAGTGTCGTACATGCATTTGGAAGGACAATTGACTCATTTTTCTTTACAATGTTAACTCAGTTCTATTATATCTGCAGGAAACTGTATAACGGGCTTTGCTGGGGTCAAAATATTGAACATATATGAGAACTGGAATGAGCGAGTGTGATGCCACCCATAGAAAATTATGTGCAACAAAAATAACTGTTCTTGTGCCATTTTTTTCCACAGATGTTGCCATGTTGGAACCAGAACTCATCAGTAAGCTTTGATTGGTCCAAGTCAATCTGAGCTAACTTTTGTCTTTTTTTATGTTTTATTTTTTCTTGGAAAGTTAGATTACATTACAATTTACTACACAGTTTGTTTAATATCTTATGCCTTTCCATGCAAATCATTACAATAAAAAAGAAAAAAACTAAAAAATAAGAATTAAAACAAATACACACGAGAGAAAAAAAAAGAAAAACAAAACTTGGATGAAAAGTGTATCAGACAGGGAAAAAATAAACCAAAGTAAACAAACAAACCAAGGCTCATATAGGGGGCCACATACAGATTAAATTAAACATTAAAGTTTAAAGACTGCACAATCCAAACGTTAGCTTATAAAACTAAAATTTGACCAGGTTCTTCCCATTTGGAACATCCGGTGGGAGGGGTTACTCAGTTCATTTCTTATATAGAGTCAATGGGAACACAGCATTAAAGCTAGTTCAAAGTCTGAACATTGCCAAAAAATATAAAAATTAGAGGCATTGCAGTGGTCCAGTAGGATGTGCAGATTCATCAATGCTATACAGTAGGTTGGGATTGTGTTTAAAGTCGTTGTCTTGTTTCATAACTCCATGTGTCAAGGTTTAGCTGTCTTACAAATATTTAAAGACCCACTCCAATGAATATTGTGTTTTTGGTTG
Source organism: Oryzias melastigma (assembly GCF_002922805.2). Taxonomy (NCBI): domain Eukaryota; kingdom Metazoa; phylum Chordata; class Actinopteri; order Beloniformes; family Adrianichthyidae; genus Oryzias; species Oryzias melastigma. The sequence continues at coordinate 5,773,999 of NC_050527.1, forward strand.
CTTTTTCTCATGATAGCAGCTCTATATAAATAATTTACAAATAAAACTGAGTTTCTGAGTGCTTCTCTAATCGAATTACGATAGATCAGGAGCAGATGAAAACTCACAGTTTGAAAAAGTTTGTGACACAGCAACAGCCATGGCGGACCAAAGTCTCCCTCCAATTCTGATGCATCCACTTGCACACAAGTAGATCCATTAATTTCTTCATTTTCCTCATCTGTTCATAACTGTATAGCACCAATATTGCGTGCCAATCTTTTTTACTACGCTAATGATAGCTTGGGCTGGTGAGGTGCTATAAACTTGCAGGAAAGAGCGTAAACAAAGGAATGATGAGGAATTAAACAGGCCCTCCCACCAGCCAAAAGCAAATTTCTAATACATTTTTGCAGCTCTGCAGAAAACAGGTCTTAAAAAAAATGACACTGGCTTTTAGATTTTTTCCTAAAAACAGCAAAATCATAATTAAAATACCACTGGAAGCGATTTCACAATAAAAAAAAAGTTGTATTGGGAGTGGAACTTTAAGATAAAATAATAAACTACACTCCATCATGATGCAAACCACTTGGTTTTCTTGGATAATAAGATTTATTTTACAAGTTTGGATGCTTTGCTGAGCATTGGTGAGGAACCAAAAAACAATCAACTCTGGTCCACCTTAAAATCAGGGTTTTTATTTGGCACGATTGGCAGCAGTGTGAACGCAGACTGACTTTAAGGGCAGAAGTGAAACAAGGAGAGCAAGTGACATTAGCACTTTTTGTCGAGAAGGAAAAAGCAGCTTACTTCAAGAAAAGCAAGAATTGAAAGAAAAAAAAAGTTTCAGTGGTAATGAGGAGGTGAGCAAAATAATCAGTATGCGGTTGCCATATGCCCTAGCAAGCTGTTATTCTCCTTTCGGTTCTTTTTTTTGTCCCAAAACAAGCGGCTGTTTTTGCTGTGTGATGTGTCAAGGCGATTCGTCCTGTCCTCAGTCGCTCTCTATAGTGCAGTGAACAAAAGCAAAGCAAAGGAAGGTGCTCGTTTTTTCCTAGTTCTCTAGCTTTAAATCGCCCCAAGATGTTCAGCCGTGGCTGCAAAAAGAAGATTCTGCTTTTCTCTTGGTGTGCTTGATGGTTGTCATCATGTTTTTGTGCTGATTTCTGACATTAAGAAGCTAAAAACAATGTTGAAGAAGCCTTGTAGTGTCATAATCTTGGAACTGAAAAAACGAGAGGACAATGTAGAATCATGACTTTGTTTTTGGCACAATGCTTTTATCTTTAAGGATTTTGTGTTTATGTGAACATCCTCACATTTTTAAAATGTTAAAATGTTTATTTAAAGTGTTGTAAGATTGCGGGGAGGGAATTCATACCCACTGCCTTTTCAAGCACTTTATTCCTTTCTGTTTACCATGTTTATCCTAATATTAAACTTTTTTGGGGGGTTCTAAAATAAAAAATAAATAAAAATATTTTTTCTTAAAAAAATAGTGCTTGGTTAGTCTAATTCAAATAAACTATTTTGAAATATAACATTTAAAGAAAAACTGATGTAAGTTACGGTCTAACCTTCAGGTGAAGAGTCTCCTAGAATGGCAGACAGATGTTTTCTATGAGCTTTTCTCTCTGTAGAATAATGAACTTGTGATTGATGGAGATGACCTTATAACCTCTGACTGATTGTGTGAAGCAGCAATTGCTTCTTCAAGATCAGACCTTTTATATGCGTCATTGTGCAAACAAATGTGACCTCTCCAGGGGATGACACTGGATGATTGTGGTAAAAAAATAAAAATAAAAAGCAAACACATTGTCTTCTGAGGTTTTGAAGCCACTACAGTAATTTTAAAACATTTCAAAAAGCTCAAACATATATAAAACCCCAGAATTAATGGGGCTTACTTTCTATTTCACATGACTTTATTTTAGGAAACTTCTTTTTGCCTAATATTTATGCCGCATGATTTGATACAAGAAACAATTCCACATGACCCTTTATGCAGCTCAGTTTATCCTAATGGCTGGATTTATGATAACAAATCACAATGTTTTGCTCTGGAAAATACATGTTAGCATTTTTGGAAACCAAACCAAGACATTTGTAAGTGCTGGGGACCAACCACTGAACCACATCACTAAACATTCTGAAGCAAGGGCTCTGATGGTGATCTATGAGCAACCCTGTGGTTTGAATCCACACTCAGAAGAAACCGTTTAACCATCAACCATTTGAAAGGATATAAAAAAAGGGTCACAATGTGCAAAATATTTTTCAACAAAGCACATTTTAAAGCACAAAATAATCTGCAAGAAAACACACTTTTCCTCACGTTCACACAGATCAAGTTTTTGTCTTGCACAAACATGAAACCTGTAAAGGTCAGGAAACACACCCTAAACTTCCAAAACTGATGACTCCTCTGATTCATGGGACTCAAGCAAGCTGACAAAAGCATGCATAAGGATGGATTGATTGACAGATGTGGTCGTACTAGCAAACTTATATTTGAGCAAATACACAGCATCGCAAGCAATACATGTTCTACACAAACTACAAAAAGTAAAATGACATAGTTCCTACATTGTGTGTATTTTAGAAAGCAGAGAGAGATTACCACACCCATTTCAAAACATTGAAGAAAAGTGACTTGTGTCTGATAGTCACAGAAAGAAGAATTCTGAAATATAAGTCAACAGCCCTGCAGTTGAATAAACAGATTTGAACATTTGTGGTGGTTAATACCATCACCTCATAGCTAGAAGGACGTGGTCTAGATGTGGTGTTTCCAAACATTCCAGCGTCTTCCAGCAACTTGTTTCATCATATGATCTGCTAGTTCTGATTACCCATAGTTAAAGTGTTACATTTTATTTGATTAATAAAATAAATCTTATTTAGAGAATGTGATTTTGATCTAACAAGTCAACGTCATTGTCTTTATAAGCTGTTTATTGTTTTCTTTCCAAAAAATCCAACAGTTTTTCTGTTAGTTTTAATGTAAAGAGTCATTATTTTGCCAATTTACAATTTGCTCAGTTTAAATCAGTACCATTTTCGAAATGGGGAAATGTAGTTTTTGAATAGAAGTTGGATATTTATTGAAAACATGGTAAATCATTGAAATCAAATAGTGAAGTTGTGACTTTATATCAAATCAGTGGAATAGCTCTGCAGTGAGGCATGTGACATGTGTTCTTCAGCCTGTCTTTAGCCCCTGGATGACCAGGAAGGGGTTTTTCTTCTTCTATTGTTTAATAGCGTATGTCAGCTTCCTATAGCTGTAGGATTCTTAGAGGGAAATGTCAAAGCGGGGCAAATCTTGAATCTTGCACCAGGCTTTTTTTTGGTCACGGCTCTATTCCAATATAAGAAAGTCTTGGTGTTTTATAATTCCGGCCGGGACAGACCACAATTATTAATTTATCCTTTAAGATCCATTTTCAAATGGTTGGAACGTCCATGAATTAAAAGGATCAATACCTCAGTTATAAATCCGAATCCCTGATTGGTCAAACTTTGACCTAGTTTAATTTTTAACACGCGTTCAATAGCCTCTCGTTTTGTTTGTAGTGCTTGAGAGCGGCCATAGAAACTTGCGTAACTTTATGTTATTTTGAACGCGGAAGCCTGAAACTTTCATAGACTCTATATAAGATATGGCCCCTTAAATAAATATCCCAGAAGGCAGTGTGAAGCTAGCTTTACAGTTAGCTTCACAAGTGTCCCTGCGGTGGACCGGCGACCTGTCCAGGGTGTGGCCCGTCTCTGTCCTCAAATAATAGGATAGGCTCCAGCAGTCTCTGCACACTCAGGATGAATCAGGCATAAATAATGAATGGGTACAAGTTTTCAAGAGTAAAAAAAGACAAAGTTTGTCTGCTTTACGATGAGCTTATTAACCGTGGGAAACAAACTGAAAATCAAAGCAAACCCTTAACGGTGAATAATGAACATGAAGCAACACAAAAAAGGTCTTTTAACCCGTAGGCCGTTCATTAGCAGCTGCATCATGAGAAACGCGCTGAAATGACTTTTCTGTGCATGCAAATGAAAAACGCCATTTCTTCTGGCAAACCCAGTTGAGACTGACATTAACTGCAGCTCAGTTTTGCTTCACACAGCAAAAGCTGTCTCACATGTCAGCACATGTACTTAGACTGCCCTCACCTCTTTCATCTCCTGCTAATGCATAAGGAACAAGACAAGTTCAGTTTCTAGTGAAAGTAGATGTTAGAGGCCCACTTCACCTCTACTTAAGGAGAATTTATCAATTTCCTCAAAAAAAGCAGTTTTTCCTGCTCAGAGTTTGACCACACGAGTGTAAAAGTCAAAAAGAAAATTCAGCAGAACGGCTGCAGCATTCACATGAGGATGCCGGAGCGGTGGGCGCTTCTGTCTCCAGCCTTTTAGACTTGAAGTGTGATGGTGAGCTGCAGCCCAACTTCTGCATTTAATTTGCACAGTCTTTCCACCACCTGTCAGAGAACAAGTGAGAGGCAGAGAGGAGGGATGGGGTGAAAGGAGAGGCATGTGACAGCGCAGTGCTACTCTTACAACGAGCGCAGAGAAAACATTCAAAGAGCAGAAGACAGTGAGGAGGGGAAATTCTAGGCAGAAAAATAGGAATCGGAGAGCCAGCATGGGGGGAAAAGAAAAAAGAAAAAGCAACTCTTTAGCCGGAGGAGGATGAAACTTGTTCATATAACAAGCAGCTATTGAAGAGGGAACAAGAAAAAACATGGAGGAAGACAAGCTGAGAGGGATGAAGAGCATACAGAGAGATCAAGTTAAACAGGAATGAGAGCAGAGCATTTGGAGCTGGAGTGACAAAATCCGTCCAGTCTCGCCCAGCCTCCTCGCAGATGCCTTTCTCCCATTTCCAACAAATTACATCTCAGGAGAAATTAAAGCTTCCTGGACATATTGAGCTTTTTAAAGTTAAAGCAAATAGGAGCTCCAAATTGTGGTGAGCTGGTTAATATAAAACCTGAGCGTTGCATAAACTCTAACCACACAACACCTCTCTGTTAAAAGACGAAACCTCCATCACGGTGCCAATTCCTCCTCCTCGCTCTCAGAAGAAGAAAGAGCTGAATTACACATCACACAACAGTTCCTTAATGGTAATGCAGCCTTTCTAATCCGGTCGAGAGGGATGGACACATCCAGCCCACTCAGTGTTTCTGAGGGTCCAGCTTGAGTTCATCAGTCAGACAGAAAGGACCCATTCAAAGATAATGTAACCTTTGATGTTTAGCACAGCTGCCTTCTGGGTTTAAGAAGTGCTTACCTTGCCAGCAGCTCTTAGTGGTTATTAGCAATGTGCGCTACCACAAGGAGCACAGCGCGTGCTGGCTGCTTGGGTGAAAACACCAGCAGTTTGAGCTTTCAAGATGGGAGGCAGACGCGCATGCTGGCATTCAGCTGTGCTTCTGAGCTTTAGAAGGCGTCGGTCAAATGTGTGAAGTAACAAGAGCAACAGCGCTTTTATGTCAGTTAGCTTTAAAAAAATAGAATTTTACTTTTTTGTTATCCGTTTAGATTATAGTTTCAGATCAGAACTTCAAAGAAATTGAAAAAGGTATTGAAGTGAAAGAGTTTACTTTTGTATAAGGCATGTGATTATTTTCAAACATGATACAAATGCATTATGGGTAAAAATACATACACACGAGAAGTTTTCAAATATTCCAAAGCTTTTCCCAAAATATTCCTCACACAATAAGAACCAACAAGTTCATTTCACAAAATAAAACGTACAATAAAAAAACTCACTGTAACAGATGTTAATATTTAAGCACAGACTTTAATGCAACTTTGATTTATGAAAAAATATATATTTTTCAATGTAATTAAATAATTTATTAAAATTTACAAGTAAATTAACATTTAAGTCACTCATAAGTATATAAAAAAAGACAACATACATTTTTAAACTTTGAAAATATCATAAAATGTCCTGTAATGCTTCAAAGCTTCAATCTTTCAATGCTTCAAAGTACCCAAATTTTGTTTTTTAACAAACATTTCTTACTGTTTTCCTTTTAATTTTTGTTATTGAAGAATTAATTAAATGAAATTAAACTGGCATTTAAGTAATTCACAAGTTGATATTACATTTCTGAAATATAAAAACTTCCTGTAATGCTTCAAAGTTTCAACGTAGCCCATTGTTAATTTTTAACAAACATGACAGATTTCTTGTGTTTTTTTTCCCTTTTTTTGTTGTTTTTTGTAATTGAAGAATTTATTAAAATGTATTTGTAAATTAACATTTAAGTTATTCATAAGTTTACCAAAAAAAACAAACACATTTTTTAACTTCAAAAATATCCTAAAACTTCCTGTAATGCTTCAAAGCTTCAAAGTAAGCCAACGTTAATTTTAACAAAAATGATGGATTTCTTGCTGGGGTTTTTTTTGGCTAAAACTACGTCAAACTCTGACACATCTGTGACCCATTTTTCAACGGGAAATTCTGATCGCAAATGTCTAAAACCTTCAATCCGTGGCAGACATCAACTGTTAAAAGCGAGAACAAACGGTAGGCAGACATGGAGAAGATAGTGAGCAGAAGGCTGGAAATGAAAGGGACGAAGAAGCAGTGAAGGCCAATGAATGAAACATCTAGTGCTGCTTCAAAAGGAATTGGGAGATTGAAGATGAAGGAGTCTGTGCTCCATGTTAGACGCTGCAAAGAAAGAAGACAGATTGCCAGAACGATCTGTTATGGGAACAAAAGTACACTGGATTCAATGGAGGAGAATGAAGAAGGAAGCAACGATGAGAAAAAAGGAATGATTTTGGAAATAGGAGATTCATGAATGGGATATCAAACCGATTGGGACAACTCGCTGACAGGCCCCCAAAAAAGCCCAAGTCAAGCTTTGAAGTGTCACCACCCATTACACAATTAATGTGTTTATCTGAACTTGCAATGCATGTGACTTCAAGCTCGGTAAATGAAATGTCTAGACTCCAGGGGAAATTGGTTTTAGAAAAGCGGAGTGGTCGGTCCAGCCTTCAAACGATTTAATTTCTTATTAAAGTGGGATCTTCGGAGGGGGAAAACAAGTAACCACGTCGTCTCTGAACAAATTCTTTAACCTGCATTTCCACTCAGTCTGTCGGGAGCCAATTATAAGCAAACATCTATTTGAGAGCAGGCACGGCACTGCAATTCGGCACTGAAAAACACAATCATTATACTCTTTCATGTGGGTGAGGACCCACAGTGTTCTGTTCGGTATAATGATCATGCACCTTTGCAAATGTGCAGTGCAGTCTCCGTGCAGGTCCTTCTTTGGGCTCGGCTGCTCCTCCTGACCTGCTGGAGGTCTGTTCACAGAGGTCGACAATCAGAGAGCCATAAAACATGGATTCCACCAAAACAATGAACCAAACAGGGAACAAAGTCAGGTCAATGATTGACTAGACAGAGCACAGTTCACTAATGCTGTCTTGATTTTACCACCCCAGAAATGTTATAATATTAACACATTATTTATCTCCAGTCTGCCTAAAGACACGTTACCCATACATACTCATAACTGCACAACTATTTGGAATACAGCGTCTCCTTTTGCTGGACGGCACAGCTGATAAAAAGCAGTTTCGCTGGACCAATAGCTCCCGTGGGACCCAGTGGGAGAATTCGCAGCCAGATGTCCATTAGCCAGCAGATCCAGCAGACATGCTGGGAGGGACTGCGATCCACAGAGGCAGGTGGAGAGGGACAACGGCCTTTTATTGCATCTGTCTATAAGCAAATAAACCAGGCATCCACGCCACTACCTCCAGCTCAACAATATTACTGCTCCTCTGGAGAGATTCTTCCACCTTGAGACAAACATTTATGAGTCAGGTGAGAGAAATAGCACCCATAATTTTGGCACAACATCATCAAATGATTGAAACTGTTTATGGGTACTTTCATCCACCTTCTTCTGACTTTAAGTTTTGATTTGAAGGCTGCTTAGCTCCAAATTTAAGGCCAAAGGTGAGTGAAACTGGAGCTTACAGTCTTATTGGAGGTCACCTGAGGGTCTATGGGGTCGACCCACTCTAAATATTCTCATAAAACCAGCAAAACTTCAGGTTTTATCTGTTAGTGGGGCAGCTGCTGTTCAGATGGATGGATGATTAAAGAGGGTTTAAATAGACGCGTGAAAGCGGCGATATTCCCGCATTTAGCCGGTTTAAATCGAGGTGCCCGGCTCTCGGGATATGTGGGTGATCGTGCAGGACTACTTCATCTGTGGCTGGTGTCCAGAGTCTGCCTCACGCCGAGACTAACGGACGCCAAGACGGAGTGAGAGTCAGACGGCTGCTTGGAATACCCCGACGGGAACGATATTACAGTCCCTAATTCGGGATTAAAGCAAGAAGGCGTCTACACTTACCTAAAAACCCGGGATAAGAGTGCCTTGACAGCCGTCTAACTTTGGGATGAGACAAACACAAGTCCGCGGAATGACTCCAAATAATCCAGAGTAACGAAGCGGCACTCCACTTTAACTCTAAACTACGAAGCTGAATTTAGCGACACTAAACTCGACTTTTTTCGGGACTTCTATAGAACACAGACGGGGTATACCCTTCTCTGTGTCGGCTCCTCCGTGAGTGTGAGCCCCGGCCACATCGCCTGCTCTCCGGGCTGCTCAGCCGGGGCAGCAGGCACCGCCAGGTGCTCATTTACATATCTGAGCTGTCTGTGTCCAATCAGAGAGGAGAGCAAGGTGCCTGTTGAATATTACTGCGCCCCCGCTCGTCCAATCAGAGCGCGTGGGGGGAGGGGCTTGTGAACCTGACAATATAAAAATGGGGAGAAAATTGAACTGGCGAGTTAACACTTTATGTGTAAAAACAAGTCCCAGCCCTGTTTTCTCACTTTGTTTTATTGTTATTTTAGCCAACATAAACTAATAAATGCACAATATAATGTGTTCTACTTCTCAGTATTTGACAGTAGTCATTCGTTGTAGACTCACCGCTTTGAGTCGTGGTATTTAACATTTTGAAAAAAACTTTATTACAGTGTTATGGTGGAGTAACTGTATACCATTACCGCTTCTAGGCTATAATGACCTAGATTGAAGGGTTTGCAGTGGAGAACAGCATCAGAGCTGGAGCTTGGACAGTTGTTGACATGGATCCCTGAGGCAAAGCAGGGTAGAGATTGAATTTCAAGTTAAAAAAAAAAAGAAAGAAAGAAAAAGTCACCTGCAAGTCACCTTTAAGCTGCTTAATAAAAGTATGTTCAGGTCTCAGCAGTCTGAAAATGAGGTTTAAAGCAAATATGGTACTTGCAGGTACTTGCCAGTTAGACACACAAGCTGGAGCTCAGTTGTCAGCAAGCTGCAATAAAAGTTGCTTGCAAACTGTGAGCTCCACCTTGGATAAACTGGGAAGTGGGACAGCTGATATGATCTGTGTTAACAAAAAGCTTATTTTGGATTTGAGAATTGCAGGTTCTCATAGTCTCTGAAAACTAGACAGCCTCCTGCAGAAGTCAATCTTTTGAATCAGGTTTGACTCAGAAAAGTAGAGAATTTTTGAGCTTTTAACCCTAGAACACTTTCACTATAAAGAGTTCCACAATCATGTATTTTTTAGTGGATATAATATACCCAATAAAAAGCATTTGTCATAAAAATAGAACAGAATATGACAACACATGATAAATTAGAGTAGTTTTTTTTTAAATATGTAACAAAATGGAAAATAAAAACAAAGTAAGATCCTAAAAACGTCCTTGAAAATGAATGAAAAATTGAGAATTTCAAAACAAAAAAGTCCTAAAAAATAAGATAAAATAATGATACTGGAGACTTAGTCCTCAGTTCTCCCATCCCTGGGACATGTGATACTTTACCCATGAAACTCAGAAAAGAGCAACATTTTGAAAATCTTGTTAATACTTTCACTCAGGTGAAAATAACCCAGCAATAGTTCTCTGGGGTTATGTGTAATTCTGTCACTGTTATGGATATATCATTTCTTAGATATGTTGTTGCATTTGTTCTAGTGTTGTTGTATGATTTGAAGTCATTTTTGTGTTAAAGTCAAACTAACATTTCAATCAAGGCCTGGTATAGATGTGGGCGGGGCAATTCCCACCTGAATGCCTTGACTGTGGCAAACATGATGCCCCACAAAACTCTGAAATCATCTGTCCATTCATCCATCCATCCATCCACCCATCCTGGCTACTGTTGGGGCAAAGGCGGGGTACACACTGGACACGTTGTACACAATCACTTGAGATCAGCTTGTCCTTACATTTCACTCTGATAAACTGTCCACCACTCTTTAACTTTTTAAAAAATCTTTTTACAGACTTGAGTTGGACTTTCATCCATCCAGGTCTCCCTGCATATTATTAACATTCTCTCATGGCTTTATCATTTATCCAGTGAAAAACAGCTGAAGTTTACTTTTTCTTCTAAGTTTCTTTTTAGTTAAGTATTGTTATGTTTTTTTTTTATTATTATTGTCTCAATGTTTTGCACAAAGTTTAAGCAAATAAATTGGAGGCATGCTGCAGAAGTCATTGGATATATCTGTAAGTTTTCATGTCTGATTTCCAGAAACAATCCTGATGTTGGAAATAATTGTTAGTCCTCTGCCCATTGCTCTCCTCCATCCCTTTCAGCTGTTGTGTACATGGTCCAACTGGCTCTGCTTTGTTCGTTGCCAGGGTAACTGCAAACCCCCTGGGAGAAAGTTTGACCTTTCTTTGCTTTATACAATTTTGCAACATGTAACCCTCTTACTTTTTCATTTATTATATAAATATATTTTTGCATATCATTCCGATTTGCCCCCTTCCATTGTTATGTTTTCAGCTCAACATTTTTTCAAAGAAACACTCTCAGCTCCTCTGTTAAGTTTTGGTTTGTTACTAAATCCCCTTTCCCCCCCGCCCTCCTTTCTCTCCGCTTGCTTTGAGTGAAAACCAGCGGAGCATAAAAAGCAGGTCTGATCCTGTGAGGAATTCACACAGCGTGAGAGTTGAACAGGAGGGGAATGAAAGAAAAAAGTCATCCTGCACTCATGAGACTGCGATGATGAGAAACCACTAGGAGAAAAAAAAAGAAATTCTATAAAATATCAGTGGTCTGTGAAAAAGAAGAGGGGCTGTTGGCCTGATAGGAAAAAACAGGTAAAAGTTCTTAGGGAAGTTTTCCTTTTGAAAAGGTTACAGCACTGAAACTGAAAAACGATCATTTTATCAAAAGCTTCTGTTTAGGAGGGCAGACAGGTGATCTGTCATCCTGGAAATGCAACCTTTGATCACCTCAAAAATCCCTCTGAATTTGAGATGGAAGCAGTCACTGTGAAGGCATTTCATGGGACGGCACAGCCTCCCTCAGGCAGCCCCGTCCACGTCCCGACAGCTGTGCAGGCAAGAGTCAGACAACACAGATCAGCTGCAGAATGTGGAGCTTGCAGTGTGCTGGGAACCGGCGTATAACCACATTCCACTTCTATCTGAAGAATGGACTGTTACCCACGTGTGTGCACGCATAGCGGTCGGTCAGAAATGTCACACTGTCCTCATCAACAGAAAAACATCAAAAGCTCTTCATTTTTGCAGAGGTCATTGAAACATTTTTGAGCTCGTTTCCCCCACACATGTGTGACTTCAGGTCTGTGTTTGGTTTGAACACACATGCATGTGTGAGAGTGGTCACATGAGTGCCCCCCCCCAATGTCTGTTTACTGTGACTATCAGTGTCACGAGCCCGGGGCAGGTTGTAGTTGATTGGCCTCCAGAGAGGATCTGGGGGTTTGAAGGTGTCAGGGGGTCGTGGGGTCATCGTCTGCTCCAGGGGATTTCTGCATGGGGAGCTGGAGGGGTGGCGTTTACGTGTGGTGTAGCTGAGGTCATTGCACATTATCTGCTTTTTCTTATACAGTAATAGGACAAAAACACATCTTAATTTGACAAAATGGTGATTAAAACAAAAGCACATATGAACCGGACAGGAATATTAATCATTATGATGATAATGAGCTCCAGTCTACAATTACAAAATGTGCAAAAAAACCATTACTTTAATAATGTGATCCATCCATTCATACGAAGACCTACTCTGATGAAAATGTTTTTAGTGCTTTTAACATGTTATTGTGGATTTTTTCTGACTTTTCTTAATATATAAAAAATAGGCTTAAAATAGCTTTTCTGAATATTTCTTCATTGAAACCGTTGTGAATCAGGAGCAGACGAAAAACTGTTGCCTAAAAAATCTTTTAGTTGTGACATAGAAAATATGAACTGCATTCTCAGGCAAATGTACGTTTTTTTGTTTTGCTTGCCTGAGCTGGAATCTTCCTCAAAAATGCTGGATAGGGCTGATCTTTCCCACTGATTTGTGAAATATAATTATTAGACACAGATGGGGATTTGGACTCTTTACTCAAAACTGAGTCAGATTAAGGTCTCATACACAAGTAAGATTTAAGGTTTGTGAATAATGTTCCTTTGTTTTATTTATTTTAGAGGCTTTAGAACATTGCTGTTAATTGCAATTGGCTTGAAATTGCAGGTAATAAGTAGAACTTTAATTAAAATGATCTGCAAAGATTCAAAGCTAAATTTGAGCTTGCAAAAAGGAATTACTATCAGTCAAAACCCAAAACAAAAGTTTTCCAGTATGTGGCAGATGACTCAGATAGTTGTAGTTTTTAGATTAAACTCATGTTGATGCACTTCTTGTAGACAAGGACTAACATAGTTCTGCAGAAATAAATGCTAGATGAGCACACACTGCTCACGTGTTATCTCGAGGAATGTGATTTTATTTTGAAACTGGATACTGATAATATTCCCCCTTGCGTACTAAAAATTATTTTAATATTCCAAATAGCATTTCTATCATAGATGATACTGTCAAGCTTGAATTAAGAAGTACTTGTAAAACCTTCCTTAATGTTTGAGTCAAAGACATCCACTGCTTCTTAAGGGACACGGTTATCAATAAATGTATTTTATTGTGAAATAATGAGTTCCCAAGTGTAGTGCACTACGATACAGCACACTGCACTTTATTATAAATGGATTTTAATGCATCAAGAGAGACACAATAAGTCTCATTTTATGGACTAAAGCTTCATTTTTTTAAATCTTGCACCTTTTTCTGTCCTTTTATGACACCTTCTTCAAGTTCCTTTCTTTTGCTTTGCTGCAAACTTATACTAACATGTTGTTGACCTTATATAAAAAATTAAAATAAAATATACAGAAAATGGAATTACCTAATTTTAGATGTTTTTTACCCTACTGGTATTTTACATATTTGAGCAGTTTTTGTAGAACAGGTAACAAAAATTGAAAAACAGACAAATTCAAAGTCTAGGCAGAAGATTTCTTTTAGAAAATCATTTAAATGGAGTATTCAAAATCCAATGTTCTCATCTTTACAAGAGAAGCTGGGGCGGACGCTTCACCAGAGACAAAAAAGATCAATTCTGTGCCTGTTTTGAAAGACGATATAAAAGCTGTATTAGTTGTTGAGAAGATATTTCATTTTGGACCAAGGTAGCGTACTGAATGACACTTCCTGAGTCATGCTTCACGCATTCTTAAAAGTAATGGTGTTGTCATTCCATCAAAAACAGCGGATTACAGTCATTTTTTGTATGTAAGTGTGTGTGTTTTTATTGTGTCAGTTCCTTACAGCTGGAAATGCTCCGTTTCTCCAGCACACACTGTTTATGCATCAGAGAGCTCTGTCAGCAGATCATTTTCTGCCTGGAAGTAACTTATCAGAGGCAGCCAACGATGAATCCCATCCTGTCTTGGGTGTCCTTGTGATCCTGCAAATCATATGAGTGAAGTGTGATGAGCTCCACGGTGTAGTCGGGGGGGGGCATGTTGGGTGGGGGCGTTCCAGACTGGGCCTGAGGTGGTAGGAGCCTCTGGAGGCGCGCTCAGCTGTAGCATTGCACTTGTGCCTTCCCTTCCTCGTGTTTGGAGAAATGCTGGTTGGGGTGGGGGGGTTAGAGACTTTTTGGGTGTCATGTTTCTGCTCCCACTCAGAAATCCCCTGCTATCCATCCACACACACATCTGACGCTGTGGAGTTCAACCTCATCTGTGGCATTTGGGAGGCTGTTCTACAACTGTCGCCCTCGGTTCAAACTGTCACTTGGGTTTTTGTGGGGCGCTCTCCTCCCTCCTCACCTCTCGCTTCATCACCTGGCCCCCCCAGCTATTGTCTTCACCACTTATAAGTCCCGTTTTCCCACACTCTTCAGCTTCTTTGTGTGCAAACATACAATCACAACAATTCTTTAATTGTTAGGTAATTTTCAGATTAGCCAGAATTGAGAATAAAAACACACATTTTAGCTGAAGGTGTTTATTGTATTGTGCTGTGGTCTGCCAGGCCCCAGAGACAGGATGGGTTGGCGGGTGGGTGAGGAGGGTGAGGACGGAGGAGGTGTGGGGAGCACTTGGGAAGGGTGCAAATGAGTGCCATTGCAATGCAGTGAGAGGCGGTGCTAAAAATACCCGCTGACACAGGGGCTCCAACTTCCAAGCGGGGTCGCAGACAAACATACAAACCCGTAACCTAAGAAGACTCATTCATGCATCACCGGGCAGAGAAACACACACACAAGGCGGCACACACACACTCATAAAACTGCAAACTCACACATTCAGCTCAACGATTAAACAGTGAGTTTGAACTAGCAGGAATGTTTTTGGAGAGTCAAACACTTTCCTCTCTAAAACATGAGCAAACAAAGCCAGCTGCTGGACGGTGACCCTCTCCGGAGGAATACGATAGCAGCGGCACTTTTTGTGGTTTAATGCAGTAAATACAGTTTCCTGATCACCTACAGAAATCACTGGCGTCTTTTCACTGTTTCACCGAAGCTTTTGCAAACATGGGTGTGGTGCAGGAGGGAGCTTTGTGTGAGGATGCTGTCTTGCGTAACTGCCTTTTATTCTAGTCCACAATAGACATAGATTTAACCAAAGGAAACTAATCTATTACAGATAAAAATCCTTTATGTAATATTCCACCAAACCACAGTAGGCTGCGCATAATTATAGGAAAAACTATCAATGTGAACATAAAAGTATTTTCTTGTAGAAACCTGAAAATTTTTGTCTTTTTTACAGGTAACTATAGCTTTTTAGTTTCTCTTGGTTATTCTGTTATTGAATCAAATTTAAGAGTTTATTGAATTATTACTTTTGAAGCTCTATAAAAGTGTGTATTTATTTTTCCATTCAGTATTTGTACACTTATAGTTGGGTAAGATTGCTCCTATCCATCCATCCATCCATGTTCCAAACCTGTTTAATCCCTTTGGGGTCATGGGGTTGCTGGAGCTAATCCCAGCTACTGTTGGGCAAAGGTGGGGTGCACCCTTGCCAGCGTTTTGCAGGGACATTCACATTCCCATGTAGTAGGGACAATTTAGAATCACCAATTAATCTGCACTTCAGCAGGAGTGCCTGGAAAAAAACCCACACATGCACGAGGAGAACTCCACACAGAAAGCTCCCCGCTGGAATTTGAAGCAGGGCCTTAATGCTGTAAGGTGAGAGTGCTAACCACTACACCACAGTTGCACACATAGTTTTTCTTTAATTAATATGAAATCAATTCAAAATCTTCCACTTAGATTAAAAAATAGTACTTTTCCCCCCTAAAAGGTTAAAAATCATTTGATCTGGTGAGACTTTTCCTTCAGTACAAACTATCCAAAAAGGTTTGTGCTCTAAAAAGTTATTTGTTTTATGCTCCCTGTAACACAGGGGTGATGCATTACACACAAACTCTCATTTTGAGGCCCGAATGGCCAAACTAAAGAAGAAGAATCACATGTTGAACAGCCTTGTAAAGAACCTGTTAAATTATCTACATCCTTCTTGGTTATGATAATGGAAACAAACAAGCAATGCGAGACATCCAATCCTCGCCACCTCCCACAGCGCTACTGTGGGGGGGTGACAACTGCCCAAGCTGTAAATCACTGTGTCTGTGCAAATGTGAGAGTGGACTGTGCGTGTAACTGACGGAATAAAAGAGGAATTTGTATCACCAAATCAATCGACTGGAGAAAATACTTTTAATTTGCCTCCTTCCTTCTCTGATAACACAAGAAAAAGCTGCTTCCAATCATTAAAGGTGAAGTCCAAGCTGGGCATGATTGTAAAATTATTACATTACATGGAACAACATAAAAAGAAGCCTGCAGGTCTGTGCACCTGACTATTAAGAGTCTCTCGCACACTGCAGGCTTTGATAGCCCTCTAGTGACCACAGGGCTGTACCTGCCAGCAGAGATATAGAACCACAATTTCCTTTAATGAGGCTCGCTGCAGCCGGGGCTGTTTCCACAGTCAGCTGGGACGCTTTTCGTTTTTTTTTGTCTTTAAAGAACAAACGCGTCCTCCTTCACCCTGAAATGTTTTTACAACTTTTCCCTGCACACCTAAAATGCAGCGGAGGAGCCTGAAAGTAATGAGGTTTCTCCTCTGCTCCATAATGATATCAGTTCACCCCACCCTGTTCTCACCCACATGTGAGCCGAGGTCAAACAGAGAGCAGGGCTTTTAAGACGCAAGAGTCCCCACAACAACCTGATTGCGTCAAAAAAAATTTCAGAAACCAAAGGAAAAAAAGAGCGATTAAATTGAAACCACATGGGTATCGCCGGTGCGGCCAATGCTGGCAGCCAAAAATTCCACACATCAGTATTCAATTAACAAGTTTACAATTTATGGTGTCGTGCCCCAGTAAATCTGGGGTCTTTGTCTGCCTGTAATTATTGCCATACAGGTTTGGAGGGCCACAAAACACGACTGGGGAAATTAAGCAGCTCATAGCTCAGCCTGTGAACTGGAAATGATTCCAGATGACCCCCCCCTCATCACAGTAAATCTATCTCATCAACAAATAGCTGCTTTGACTTCCATACAAGTTGGGCCTTGCATTAAAAAAAGGATTCACACCCACTTCCAACTGTAAATAATCATTATGTGATTGTTTAAATCATTCTGTCTCCGCTTGCTAATGAATGGTGCCCAGTGGGTAACGATAAGCTTAATTGGATAATGAGCTGCAGTTAGATTTACTATGACAAGACTGGGGAGGGCAGTAAGGCTGAAAATCTGACACTAAATAGGCCTAAGGTTGCAAATATCATTTTTAAATGAGAATGGAAATGATTGGAGGAAGGTGATTTAAAGTTTATAAAGGTAGTGTTCATTTCCGCTGCTCCCTCAGGGAATGTTCCACTTTTGCAAATACAATCAGCATTTTTTTGACAACACATCTTTTAAAAAGTACTGATCTTCCCATTTCCCGCAGGAACTCAAATGCCTACTAAAAGTAAATTATGCGCCAAGCAGTGCATGTAATTCACTTTTTTTTTATAATGAAATATGACTTTTTAAAAATCACCTTCAACTGTAACACACGCTACATGCTGGAGTCTAGCATCAACCCCGTGATCCATCATCACAAATTCATGCTGTTATGCCAGAAACTGGATTCTGCACGACTCTGCTTCAGATCCGTGTCTGAACACATCAATACTTCAGGCTGAGAAATGAGCAAAATGTGGGAAAAATGCTGCTGAGATGTTTGTTTGAAGTATAGACAGTCACGGCAGAGAGAGTCTTACACAAAACCATATAAAAGTTTTAAAATGTGACGAATGTTTCAGTATTTGTTCCCCAGTCCATCAATAACAAATCATTTGGTGCTTGAATGATAGCAAAACATATTTCAAATTTAAAGTTATTTAAATAAAATAAATATATGAGGCTCCCTTGTGTGCAGAAGAACATTACCTCTTCATGGTGATAACTCTACCCCAACAGTTAAACAGGCAATGTATAATTGATATAACAAGTAATGATAATATAAAATAATTATGTTCAAGGTTTACTATAAATAACTTAAACATTTCTGAATTTTTTTTGCTCTTTTTTCACTCTTGTGGCATTTTTCTGATTTTTTTTTTCAGAATAATTTTTCTGAATTTTTAGAAACTTGTGAGTATTTCTCTATTCAAATCTTGTGAATCAGGGGTAGACATAAAAAATGGTGATGGGGAAAAAAAAGAGCAAATCTGTGGCAAGCTCCCAGCTCTGCTCCATTTAGATGCATCCACATGTGGATGAATAGATCCGTGTACGTCTTTGTTTTCCTCGAACTGCACGGCTTGATAGCACAGATATTGCTCGCCATTTTAGTCGCACTGGTAATGTTAGGTTGAGGTGTGAGGGGCTGTAAGTTAGCAGGAGAGTGTAAACAGAGAACTTTCAGAAACTCATGGGGAAGAGGGGGTGGGGTTGCTCAGCTTCAGTGGTCCAGCGGTGAATTTTTAAATAAAAAACTGGCGCTCTGCAGAAACTATGTCCTAGAAAATGCCTTTTTATTTTGGATAAAAACGACAAATTAAAAGATCACTGGTAATAATTCTAAAATAGATCAAAAAATGATCAAGATATAATGATAATAATTAAAAAAAATAAAGACATTAAAGTTGTTTTGATGGTTTTATTTATTTCGAACAGAAGCAGTTCTGCTAATGTTATTTAGATTTCAAATAAGATGTTAGTTCAGCAGAGACAGAAACTTCTCAAGCATTTATATGCTCAATACATTCTCTCAATCAT
>NC_050527.1:5792857-5798219 GCF_002922805.2 Oryzias melastigma
AAAAATGATCAAGATATAATGATAATAATTAAAAAAAATTAAGACATTAAAGTTGTTTTGAGGGTTTTATTTATTTTGAATCACAGAAGCAGTCCTGCTAATGTTATTTAGATTTCAAATAAGATGTTAGTTCAGCAGAGACAGAAACTTCTCAAGCATTTATATGCTTAATACATTCTCTCAATCATTTTATCAATTTAGCAACAACAAAATAATAGTAATAGTAAAACCCACATTACAACTAAAACAGCGGCTTCTCTTACAAGGTGGTAGTGTTTGGTTGGTAACTATTGCATAAATGTGGGTAAAACAGCGTGCAGTAATGTTACAGCACTCCTGACTGGAGCGAGGGCCGTCCCATCACAACCAGAGCAGCATGATCCCACCTTTTCATCATACTGGAGGAGGGGGGGAGACATTTAATGTAGTCTGTCGGGTCAGTAATTTGAAGAAAACATTTTTTATTTATTTATTGCTGTGCAGAAATATTGCAAATGCAGAAATGTTAGACCAACAGGCTGGTGGCTGCACATCATGGTGGTGCTTAAAGGGGCCAGATGCATAAAACTCTGTTCAGAAATCTGACTTTAGATTAGATAAACATGCACAGCTTTACCTTCTATTTTTTACTTTTAGTCATTAGACACTCTTAATGGATTCAAAATGCTTTTTGCTGCAAAAAATTTAGCAGATTTAGCAAAAAAAAAAAAAATGTTAATAATTTGTAAGATGTAAAAGATTGGAATTGGGTGTAAAAATAGTAAATAAATGGAAACAGTGATTAAAAATTAAAACAAAACAGAAGACTGATAGAAAAAACTTTAAAAAAAAGATAAGAAAAATAAAAAATTATGCAACTCCAGTGGCCCTAACAAAAGGGAAACAGATGCAGACGGAAAAAATAATCAGTTTACTTAAAGCAGTGCGTGACCTCAGTAATCTACTGCCAGAAAATCAGTCTAAAAAAAATCATGTTCAAAATAACAAGCAATTTATTTGCATTCATGCAAAGGACATTATTGTTTGAATGGTTAATGTATTCAATTAAAAACAGGGAATGCTTAATGCATTAATATAGGTGTTTAGGATTGTAATTTTATTATTTTTTTCTTACTGGTAGGCGACTGATGGACATTTAAAGCTTTGTCAGTTTGGGATCATTTAACAACGAGGAACAGAATTACTGCAGCAGAGAGATGCTCACTGATTTTATTTGCAGGAGTTCTGTTTGCATCTGGCCCCTGGAGTTCACACCAACAGGTCCATGACAAGAAAATCACTTTAACTCTCAAACTTATTGAAGCGTCAGGGGACTAAGCTAGCCATTACTCATGTTTATTTTTATTTTTTTAACTTCCTGTTTTGGCTGGGCAGAAAAGCACATTAATTAAAATATTTTAAGGAAGCAAAAGCAAAAGCAAGCAACTCCAGAATGTGTTGTCATATAAATCTGACAAATAACTGCAGCCTAATCTGGAAAAAAAGACGAGAAATTCTTTACAGAAACAAAGTATTTCAGTAGTTAAAACACTACAGGTTCAACTCCTTATGCTGCCTCGAGGCAATTCAGGTGGAAAAGGTCATTTTCTTTCCACGCCTGAATAACAGTTCCAACGTTTCAACTATAAATTATTGGAATTTGAAATATATTAAAACGGCTGGCATTTCAATCAGAGCAAATATCAGAGTGAAATGTTTTTAACGGCTCTTCTTTCATGATACTGTATCTTCAGGGTCTCATCTCAGCCCTGGTTATAAAAGGAAGCATTCAGTTGAGATTTAGTTCTTATATTTTAGTTCCAAAAAAGCTACTCCAGCAAATATTAACATATAAACTATACATTTGATTTGTTTCATAGTCATTTCTAGCACTTTGGCATCTCAGCTGTGAGGTCACTTTCTGATGAAAACCCTGAAAACCAATTTGTTGATCAGAACTCAGGAAACAGGGGACTTTGTTTATTGTCTCTCAGGAATCATAGTAGAACATCAAACCAAACCTGTCTAGAAGAACCAGCTAAGATCAGGACAGACAATCGAAGATGAGGCACAGCACAGCGTATTTATGTCTGCTGGTATGTTGCGGGGAAATAAATCCGGTTGAATGATGACGACTTTTGCAAATATGCAGAGGAGAATGATACGAGAGTAGAGATTGTTGAGAGGAATGAAGGTTTAAGGGAAAAAAATGAGGAAAGAGAGATCTGAGGAAGAGGAATGGGTAGAGTCCGTCATCTCTCACTCACACTCGTTTTCCCGAAGAACATTAAAAATGTTCACAGTGAAGCCGGGGGGGTTCTCGTTCTTTTGTCTCCGATCTCTGCACCCCTCGTCCTCATCGTCTCCATCCTCATCATCGTCGGCATCGCGGTCTCTCTCCTCCTCTGGCTCGGTGCTGGACTCTCCATCCTCATCGTCGTCCCGTTCTCCTGCTCCTTCTTCCTCTGCTGCTCTTCCTTGGAGAGCAATAATCTCTGGCAAGTCGACATGATTTTCCCAGTGCTCTGCAAATCACAAATAAATGAGAAAAAGTGTGTTTTATAAAAGTTCAGGCCACTGTGGACTTCAAGCATCTTGTTAGAACTAAAGCAGAGTAAACATGACCCTGTCTTACCTTTCAGGCAGCTGTAGCCCAGCGGTCTGAGGCAGAGGCAAAGCCTGCCATCAATTGCCAGCCTTAGAAGACTGTTTGCTGCACGATAAACGTCATTACGAGCTGCTTTTGCCGTCTTATAGCCTCTCCTCTCTGCCCAAGCTGAAATGCACACAAAATAACAGACTTTTCAAGATGAGTCAGGGCCAAAATTGATTTATTTTCTGTCACTGAAGGATGAGCCACTTATAAATTATTCTATAATCCATGGCAATAACTAAATTAGGTCCTTTAATAACCTCTTCCTCATATAAGTAATGTTCCTGCTTCAACAGCTGACTGACTTATCAACATGAAACTATGGAGCTTTATCATTAATGCTGCTATGCGTTAAACTCCAGAAAATCCATTTTCCAGCAAATCCTTCATATTCCCACTTGACGGACCACTCGAGGGAATCCCCCTCAAACTGCCTAACACATTTAACGTTATATTTCCTCAGCTGAAAAATAGCTAAAGTAATATCTTACCCTCACACACGTCCCAGGCAGTCCATTTGGATTCTTCAGCGCTCCGTTTGTGCTGCGGCTCCATGTCTTGCAGACTGGGATGCTTGAGCTTCAGCACAGAGAGGAAAGGCGTCCTCTCACACAGATAACCCACTGAGGTGTAGGGCTCTTGCAGCTGAGATACCGGATAAATGCCTGAGAGAATCTGCAGAAAACAACAAAAACACAACAATTATGAATAAAGACAACGGACTCTAGTTTTTATTGATGAACATGTTTTAAATAGGAATGGACAAATTAAGACTCAATCAATACGCTTTAATTCCACATAGAAAAGTATGAATCAGTAGTTTAGCAAAAATAAGGTAAAATAAAGATAAATCCGGGTGTATTCAGACTGGAAGGGTTTGTTGGTTTGGACAGAGTACGCTTAATCATTAATTATTAATGTCCAGATTGAGTCCTGAACGTTGCATTTGATCTGTATTCAGAGTGAGCCGTCCAGTCCAGTACGGTCCGGTATTTTGAACGTTTTCATTGTAAATGGACCCATTAAAGTTATTGAACTGTACCTCTTATAGACTCCATCAGTGGTAGGTCCATAGAAAAATGAACGGGACGGTTGGGGTGGAGTTGCTGTTTCCACTCGTTGATTAGCAGAAAGTGATGAAGACATTAGAAAGCACCAATATAGCGTATGCTAGCAAATCCATTTTCCTCTTTATGATGGTATTCTGCAATCGTCTTTCTAACATTAAATTCCTGTTATACACAATGTTGAAAAAGTAAAGCAAGAAAAAGACGAGCTGCTGGATGACCTCCGTTGTTGTTGCTTTTCTAGTCGTCGCACCACAATGACAGGCTAGCAGTCTACACCACGCATGCGCCGTGAAAAAAAAAAGCTTGGAGTGAGCGAGGCTCAACTTTGTGGAAGCGCTCACCAGAATTAACTGGACCATACTGCACCACTCCTTACCGGACTGGAATGCTCAGTGGAAACGAGGCTTTATGCATTCTAATGAGTTCCTGTGTCTCATCGACACAGAAAAACGGTATCCACTCTGCTTACATCCGGTAACGTCCGGCTAAGGGGCTGTTTTGGTCCAGTTGTTCTGCTCCAAGCATGGAGTCTATTCAGACTGAGGAAGCTCAGAGGAACCGAAGCTCAGTCCGATTCTAAACAAATCGAGACCACTTCCAAAGATGAATCTTAAAGCAGTTCTTGGTACCAGACCAGGGTCCCCTTGGGTGTATTCAGACTGAAAATTTGTTCCAGATTATCTGACAAAAATGAACTCTGGTTCACTTTAAGCGAACCAAATGTGTCCAACAGTAAAAGCTACAATTTGATGAACGTGTACAGGGAGGGAAGTTGTACCTGTAACTCTTTGTTGACCCGAGAAGGAAACACCAGTCCAGGACAGTCGCACAGCTTAACTGTTGGAGTGAGGTAGTATGTCTGGAAGTATTTGGTGTGGCCAGGAGTTCGGGAAACACTCACAACCTTTCTTCCTACAAGGCTGTTTATTATTGAAGATTTACCAACATTTGGAAAGCCTAAAAAAATAAGAAGGATTAGATCATGTATACGGAAATCTGAAAAACAATAAATTGTTCATATGGCTCAATTAAAAAACATTTTCTTCTTAATGTTTTACAAAGTTGATCAATGCAAGAGTTTTCATAAAAACACAACTTGCTGGTACCAATATGTTAATGAGAGAAAAATCCACAAATGTCACTGAATTTGCTAAAAAAAAAAATAAAATCAGAAATTAGCTTTATATTTTTCTTAAGAGTAAAAATAAACGTGCCTCAAAAAAGAATAGGGAGCGGTTAATCTAAGATGTCTCCTCTAATTGGCATCGCGTGTGTCTGTTTAAAGTTTGACAATAGTCTTTGTGCTGTTTGGTATCATGGTGAACAATGTGAACTAGAGAATGAAGAAGGCAGAATTGTTCTGGAAGATTAAAAAGGAAATCCTAGACAATCATGTTAAATTTAGAGGCAACAAGCCCATCTCCAGACAGTTTGATGTTTCTGTAACTACAGCTGCACATTTCAGATGTTGTGCTGCTGCCTGGTGTCAGAAAGCTTCATCTCAGTTTGAAACAGTGTTTTTTCAAACACAAAGAGCTGAGGTGTGCCCCGTGAAGAAGGCACCTTTGAAAACTGAGCCTATTGGAGTAGTTTGCTGATAAAGGAGTGGACTAAGAGCGTTTCCCAACCTTGGGTTCTCAGGGAACACTGTCCTGGATGT
>NC_050527.1:5798271-5812785 GCF_002922805.2 Oryzias melastigma
GAAACTGTGTTTTTTCAAACACAAAGAGCTGAGGTGTGCCCTGTGAAGAAGGCACCTTTGAAAACTGAGCCTATTGGAGTAGTTTGCTGTTAAAGGAGTGGACTAAGAGCGTTTCCCAACCTTGGGTTCTCAGGGAACACTGTCCTGGATGTTTTAGTGTTAAAGCGCGCCTGATCAGCTCATCATCAAGCTCTGAGGAAGCCTGGAAATGACAGTCATCAAAAGACAGGGGTGTTTGAGTTTTGAAGGATTGGAATAAATGCAGGACAGTGTTCCCTGAGGACCACAGTTAGGAAACTGGACTAAGGTGCATGTTGGTAGGTGCAGAACTGCCATGAACAGTTTAAAAAAATTGCAAAAAGATGTTCCCCAAAAAATACTATGAGCATGTATTATTTTTGTCCTTGTTTGGTCCACAAGTTTGCTTTTAAAAGATTGTGTCAAACAAACTTCTGGGAAGACACCACCAAACCATGGAGGTGCTGCACTTTGCAACTTTATTTATTGCAAAAAGCGTAAATATTGCAAAAAATAATTCCTGATCATGCCTTGAAAAACAAATCCCATGGACAATTAGCTCAGCTCCCATTGTAGATTTTTCATTGATTAAAGAGGTACCAGCAATGTGTTCATATGTTTAGTCAACAAAGATGTTGCTAATGTTACCTATGCAGCCTAATGTGAGAACTCCATCTTTGTAGAGCTCATGAGATGAGCTGCTCATTTCCATAGCACTATCACTTTGATGCTCCACAAGCACAGACTCTGCTCCTTCATGCTCATCATCCAGTCGCTGGGCAACAGCATCTCTCTGAATCTTCTGCTCCAAACTAGAAAGATCGACTGAGGAGATAAGAGCAGGCAGGTGAGAAACACTGAAGATATTTTGAAGATCAGAAGCAGAGTTTGGTTAGTTCTTAGTAAATATACTAAATATATATCTGAATTTAAAGTACCCCTTAGTAGAGTGGAGACAACAGGAAACAGTCAATTGGTAGAAACTCCTGGTGAAGCTACTTTTAGCTGCGGTGCAGCATAATACTTTTTTTTTTAAATCATAAATTGTTTTAATGCTTTCAAGGTTTTTGCATCACTGTTGAATGCTTCTAATTATCCTGGGTAGATTACTGTGCTGAAAGACAAAAGATTAGTTGTTTTTCCTCCCACCTCTCCCTGATGTGATCTCCTGACAGGATTTAAAAATGTCTATAAGACCTCCAGCATGACTCCAATCAGGCTTCTTCCTCGTCCTCTTCTTCTGGAGAACTGCAGCAAACAAGAGACAATAACTTCAAATGGAATAATGCCCAGGAGAGACTGGATTCAGATAAGACCAGGTTATCCTGATGAATCTGAACTGTGGGCATCCTTCAGTTATCTAGTACTTAACTATTTCCTCTCATCTCACCTGTGCTGTAGGGCTGCCCAGGATGTGAGGTAAAGCACACTATATTCAGGCTGGGAAACTGGGAGGCCATGTAGTGTTTCCAGGCAATCACCAGTGGAGGAGGACACAGGTCAGCCTTGTTCAACACCAAGATGACATGCTTCTGCAGGTCTTTTGTGATGTAATGATAAAGATCTGGAGGAAACTGCAGCACCTGGGTAGTATAGAGGAAAGCATACATTCTTTAGAAACTGTCTTTCAACAAAACTTTTAGATTTTTCTTGTTTATGGTAATAGATTAGCCACATTAGGTGTGTTGAAGCAGAATAATTAAAATTCCTTATTATTATCAGCACGTGCTAAAAATATTAATGGATTTAAGAAGCAAAATGTTCTTTCAATAGAGAAAAAAAGTAATTTAAGACACCAAATAAAAAAGAAGTCGACTAAAGATCTACAAAAACAAACAAAAAATAAACAAAAATCAATGCAAGTGAGGAACTATGAGCTTGTGAGAGCAGAACCTTAAACATGTTCTTTATCTCCCTTCAAAAGACTTATAAATTATAAAATTACTTGCTTCATTATCTGACCTACCGGATGTCTGATGTCAACAATAAGCAAGATGATGTCTGACATCTCCAAAACTCTCCACAGTTGTCTCCATGTCTAAAAAACAAAAACAAAACGAGACCTTCAGATATTTTTCAGCTTAAATCTTTAAATAATGAGAAAAAAAAAGTTTACAGCGGTGACCAACACAAACTTATTTAAAAGGTAACAAAAACATAAATAAGAGATCAATATGAATGTTTGCATACAGTCTTATTTATTTAAAAAAGCCTTTTCTTTTATTGAAGAAAGGCTTAAAGGTCAGCAATAATAAAATGACAAACGCATTTAATGCTTGTTGCCAATTCAAACTAGATAATTTATTTCTTCATTATTCAAACATAATTACTACAAATAAAAACTATTATTCAGAGTTTTAATACACTTGATTAAGAAGAAGTCAGTGTTCAGTCAGAGGTTTTTGAACCCAAGTAACTCGTTCACTAGAGACTGGACACCACATAAAGAGAAAAATTTCAGAAAGCACCAGTAAACTAAACATTAAAATGTTTAGTTTTTCTTTTTTTACATGGTGTGCATGTAGAAATTGTCAATAGAGAGTGGACAGGACTTTATTTTTTGATGAAAAACTAAAATATTTGCAGCAATAACCTCCGTTGTAAATCTGAATCCTCCTTTGTTTCATTTCCTACAGAATTTGTCAAGAAGCAGCTCTAATCTGACTCAAACATTCAGACTATTTTACAGTCAGTTTATCATTATAAATCCAAACCCTACAATGGTGCACATTCAGACATAAAACAGACAACCAGCAGCATAAAGGACTTCTTTTGGTACATGCAGGAACTGGTATGGTCATCTGAGCTGCAGGACCGTCTCGATGACCTTTGGCACAGTGGATTTTTGTTTTTGACTGATACATACTCGTAGCTCCGTAATACCAGAGGAACCTCTATAAAGTAGAAAATGTGATACTTCCTAAAATCAATATTTAGCACTGACAGATAAAACATTACCTCCAGATTGTGCTCGAAGTGGCTGAGAGTACCAGGTGGGTTTCTGGAGTGCAAGTCATCCAGATAATCTCTGTAGGACTTTTCTTCTTTCTTCATCAAGCTCTCTCGCGTCATGTTGTAGGTCCAAGATGGTCGTCGTGGGAATGAGAGACCTGGTGGTGCACAGTGACGTTTTAGCAGGTCAAGCAGGAAACCAGATTTTTGTCCCATAATGCCTATTACAGTGCTATCATGAGGACGAAGCTCAAATCAGGCTAACGTTTTTCTGATGGGTAGATTTCATTGATGTCAACTTCCAGTTCCTTGTCAGAAACTGGCTGCAGAACCTTCTCTCTGGCCAGCTTCTTCCTCTTTTCCACCTCCTCTTTACTCTCCTTCTCAAAATGGAGTCGAAACCTAAAAAATAAAAAAATTAATAGGTGAAGGGGGTACACATCTTATAACAAGTTTTTTCTTCCTATTTTTTTGTATCTTTACATTAGAATCCATTGTTATTACAGTTATATGAATTGACCAACTTCACAAGAAAAGTCTAAAGCTTCAGTTTCAACACCAAAAACATGAAAGAACAAAAAGCTGCCATCATGTAAAACGAATTTATGCTAAGAATTGTTGCAATATTTTCACTTTTATTGCTCTTTTTGACCTGCTCCTCTAGTCAGGTTCAGTCTCTGTAGAACAAGCGCATAACATTTCTCCACAGGCTTTCATGGTACAGAGAAAAGCTTTAACACAGATTTTCTCAGCAGAGTAGAAACTAATTTTTCACCATCATAATATCCTAATGTATTATAGCATTAAATCCTCAAAATGGACTTTGGCTCACATCACAAAGAGGTTATTCTTCAGTTTAAATGATGTGACTGTCTGGTTTATGTATCATTTTGTAATACTATTACTATGTTCTAAATATATAATCTCACTTTGAGGCTCTCTTTTGTTTTGGCACGGAGTTCACATAAAAGCAAATGATAATTGCAATGTGACTTGTAAATGTTTGTAACTGAATTTTGACATGTGTGAAAGGTGAATTCTGGATCTCACTGCGCCCTGTAAAGGGCTGGAGACTTATTCAACTTTTTCCTTCACCCTCTGATAGCTGGGATACATTCCAGAAATCCTATGACCCTACTAAGGATGAATCAGAAACAGAAAATATATAATTACTACTAAAAATGTAAAACTGGCATAAAAGTCGCTCTTAGTCAAATGGAAATTGAGTATTAACACTCACCTGTTTGGATCATATCTACCCTCTCGACTCATGGGTTGTTGATTTATTTTTCTAATGTCAGTCGTCTCACTATCTGATGTGTCTGATTGACGTTCTCCTCCTCGCTCCACGCTGGCATTTCGGCTGCTCGGCCCAGAACCCGTGTCACCTAAAGACAAGGTCGCCACGATTTTTGTAAGAACACAAACACTTTTTTTGATTGAGGCCGTCTGAAAATGTTACATCCTAAACTATTTGTACTGAATAAGTTTGTAGTAAGTGGTTTAACTAAGATTCACTGTCATTTCTTTTTCTCTTACAGCTGATCTTAACCAATATTTCCCTACTTCTTAATTTTGATTAAACAGAAAACATAAAATTTATGTACTGGGAATTTAAAAGACCAATGAGAAATTGAAGATCCCTATCTAATTAAAAGACACATTAGCAACATGTGCTTGTCATTGACCTCTATATTAGCAGTTCATCATTTTGCTGTTTATGTTTTCACTAAACACAAAAGACCACTCCTTACTATTTAAAAATGGGTGTAAAGTTTTAGAGTACCTATATAGAAATAAATCAAAGACAAAATTATGCTGGTAAGCTTTATTGAGGCATTTATTTTTCAATAGCAAAAAATATAATTTTAAATTATAGAAATAATCCTGATTAATTTTTCTTTTTCAAATATATATTGAAATATTCGACATGCAAGACATCCAAACAATGGTGTAAGCACTTGTATAAGTCAAATGACAAACACGGGACTGAGAAGTTTTATGTTTCAGGTACCATGCTATGACGTTCATAAACTAATCTCGGCTAAGAAACTTGTCAAACATATCTCCTTTCCTAGCGGAGCATAAAATAGAACAAGTCTTCGATTATTAACAGATAACTCTACTAACACCAGCGTTCATTGTTTTGGTTACAAAAACAAGAAAACTTAGATATTACTCGTCAAGTTCAACAGTATGCCGCGACTCTGTTTTAGCAGCAAAACTCATAATAATAGGTATTCGCATACGTCAAGCACATTGAATGTGTCTCACTTAATACAACATTCAATGAACTACGCACATTCACTCACTGAACTTAGCCGTGAAGCTAACAGCTAACGCCTGCATGCTAACGCTAACAGCAGATTTCGGTTACCTCTCTTTCTCTCGCGCTTAACTTGGAGCTGTTTCTTCTTCTGTTTGTTGCTAAATGGCTTTTTCCGGGGCATTTTCGAAGAAAAAAAAATGTTGTTTATAAATACCAAAAATATATACGTGCTCTATCAGCAAGTGCTACTTATTATACAGCTTTCTAATTGCCGTTATTTACATGAGTGAAGTTTCTCGACTCCTCCACATTTCAGTGACGCCACAGCCAATGCGGACTGCGGAGAATTGTGGACGAAACCACCTGGATTATCCGAAACACGGCCTAAATTATCGTTCTTTTTTGTTGTAAAACAAAAAAATACTTCGTAAAACCTCTTATAGTAAAATTAAAATCGAAAAAATAAACATTTTAAGCTTTGTCATTGTAACAAAAATACCACTAGGTGACAGATAACCCCCCTCCATTCCTCTAAAATGGTACCGTCCACTTTTTCATAATTCTGCACATTCCAGCAGATCAAGCAAGAAAATGCACAATACCATGCAGTGAATACAAACCCAGCAGCATACGAATACACTTTCCCCAGAAATAAAATATATTTTACACATCTTCAAAATAAACACAAAGTACATTATTAACTAAGCTTAATTATATTCTCATTTTTTACTTTCAAAGCAAGCTTTTTTCCAATTTACAGACAAACATGAAAATGTAAAATATTTTAGAGTTTAATGTCATATAAGCAGAAAGAAAAATGCATGAACCGTTATTGTGTAAATATGTCTGTAAGGTATCAAACATTGTTACTATGGAAGCATCAGAGCAAGAGCACATTTGGAAAACATTTTTTGGACATACACAGACAGCAATACACTGGACATGAACATGATGGAAGTCATTACTCTCCCAGAGTAATCATTTCAAAGTCCACACACAAACCCAAATTCATCCAGTTGGTTACCAAAACCTTGTACACACAAGTACTATAAAAACTAAATTTGTATTATTTTATATCCGACTTTTGCTTTGTTCCCTGACAAGGAAATCAAATTAATATCCCTTTTAAAGTTAAAAACATTACAAGAATGAGTATCGCAGAGGTATTAACACTGATGTATAAACTTAGTCTCTATAAGAAAGCATAAGAATTACCTTAACAGTTAGTTTTCAATTTTATGAACAAAAAACCATGAAGAGCTACTGGGAAAACTTTCATAGTGCTGAAAAATAAAAAGGCAGTAAAAACGTCAAAGAAAATGTGTCTTTTAGACACTTTCCTGGGATAAAACCATCACTGTGATGGACTGAAACGTACTTTATTACAGCTTTAACATGCAGTTTGTATTTAGACATGATGGCTAAGTGAGAATAACATAAATCCAATATAGCAAAAGGAAAAACGTACAGGCTTCAGCATAATATATCAGCATGATTTGTCCTGTCTGCCTTACATCATTCAGGCAGTCAACAGTTGTAAAGTTTCAATATTAGTATTGCTTTAAATTTTCAACTCTCTTAGCCTCTATTGTTCTTAAATAACTCCTACTTCTAGATAGTTTTTAAGAGTTGAGATGCTCCACTTGAATGGTGGATGCCGACACAGTGAGACAGAGGTCTTTGTGGGAAGTGATGTCCGCCACACTGACTGGTTTGTACTGGATGTCACTGGCAGACACTGTCTTATACTGATTCAGGTCAAATGGACAGGTGATTTCTGTCTGGGGGTAGCCACTCTGGCTCTGGGCCTGCTGGCCTTCCCCTGCTGCTCTGCCCACAGCTCCTCCTGGTTGTCTCGATCCTCCATCTGCACTCTCTACCTGGCTCTGAGTTCCTGTCTGGCCATGGGTTTGGCTTTGGTTCTGATGTGCCGACTGTTGTGCCACGGCTACTGGTGCAGTCAACTGGTCAGGGTTGTGTTTTTCCATGTGTTTCTCCATGTGTTTCACCAGATACGTCTCCTGGGATGAGGGGAGGATAGGTAGAGGGGAAACAGTGGACATGTGACTACACGGTGTAAAGCAGCTGCCAGCCGTCTGATGCCAGTGAGGCGTTTCATAGTGCTTCATGTAGAAATTCTCTTCAGAAATGGACATTTGTCTTACTGAGGTATACGAGCGGTGGCAGAGACCACATGAGTAGATCCTGGCGTGTTTGACAGTGTGTGTGGTCATGTGTGCTTCCAGGCTTCCAGCATCTATGTAACCCTTATTGCAGTGCGTGCACTTGTAGGGCTTGTCTTTGTTGTGTTGACGCCGGTGGGACTGAGAATAATATATCAGATAAAAGAAAAAAGCATAAAAATTGTCACAGTACATAATAGAGCTGTCTAGACAATTGGTTTGGTTAAGCAGAGAAGAAAATCCGGGCATACCTGTAAATTGGAGAGCTGGGTGAAGGATTTTTCACAGCCTGGGTGGCTGCATTTGTATGGTCTATCTCCAGTGTGAATTCTGAACAGACACAAACAAGTAAGCATGGTGACATGAATGAAGTGGTATTTTGTCAAATGCAGAATCAACCGAGAGGACCTGGTGGCAAACGAGATGGTGGTTGAAAATCATCAGCCGGAAACAGAAATTGCCAAATGGAACAGGAAAATACAAACAACCTATCATGTTTAACCTATCAATGTTTAAAAATAAAGTTATAAATGTATAACATGAACAAAATACTAAAATTCCTGATGTATGCATAATAATAGCATGTATTAAATATATAAAAATTAGATAAAATACTGTGTTTAATGAAAGAAAAAATAAGTATGTGTTTGAATGTGTTGGTTATTATTCTACATAAATTGTACTTTCTATTGATAAAGAATATAGTAATGTAATCGTCTATTATAATGAATTAAGGGGCAGGCTTTAATAAGGAATCCTTCTGCTTGCTACCTTTCAAACATGGATGTAAGATATAGCATACCCATTGTCAATTGTGCTGATGCAGATGTGACTGTAACATATAACTACATGTATAAATGAACATGTTTAAATAAACTAAATAAATAAATATATATATCCTTTGCTGGAAGCAGAAATTTCACTTTAATTCAGAGTTGTAGCCAAGTTTATTGATGTTGATATTCTGGTTCTGAACTTCCTTCTGGCTTATGATTTTATCTTGTCAGCCACCAGGTCTCCCTTGAATCAACACAAGTCAACAATGCTTATGATGGGAAGAGCTATTTGACTCGCCAAAAACGGTTGGGAGGTACGAATACATGCATGATAGTACCTTGCAAAAAAAAAGTGAAAAAATACAAAAAGAAAAACATAAAAATAAATGAAAAACAAGATAGGGTGAGTCCATACGGAGCTTCTCATCGGTGCAGCGACAGTGAGGCGCACTGGTAACAAAGAAAGAAAAACAAAAATACACACACCTGCTGTGCTGCTGAAGATGACTGAGCTGTCTGAAGGACTTTTGGCAGTACGAGCAGGTGTAGGGTTTCACCCCCGTGTGGATCCGGATATGCTGTGCCAGGTAGCTAGAGTTTGCAAATGACTTAGTGCAGTGGGGACACTTGTGAGGCTTTGACTCTGTGTGGTTCCTGATGAGGACAGACAAGAGGACAACAGAAACAAAAAAATCGTAAACATGAATGGATAAATATGCTTTAAAAAAAAACACTCCATATAAATGTCTAGAGAAAAAAGAAATTACATTTCATAGTGTTGTAACTTATGAATTCTTAAACTGAGATATGTGACTGTATAGTTTAAAAAAATAAATGCTTAGAATAAAAAATAACTACGTATTAACACTAGGTTATAGGTGTAAAAAGTCCTGTAACATGACGAGGACAAAAAAAGAAAGAAAAAAAAAACAGTGGAAAGATGGAGCTGCATTAGTATGCACAGCAAAGATAACCTGCACATCTGGGACAGCAAAATAAAGCTGAACAATGCGTTTGTTTGTACAAGACAGATATGCAGCAGCAGAAGTTAAAACAGCAACATTTAAACGGCTTCCAGTTCATGCTATGGTAGAAAACCACATAGAACTGTGACATTTTTGCAAGTTTAATTCGTCTGATTTACCACAATAAAGGGATATCATTAAAATTATTATGCAAAATGATACAATTATCTTAAATTATTAAGCTTATGCTTATAAAAACGCATTTTTCAAATTGGTAAATTGAAACATCCAATTAGATTTCTTACATAAATTCAAACAGTCTAAAAGTCATTAGATGGGTTATAAAATGAAAATACACAAAATTTCTCAGTTGCTTGTTGGATCAGGCGCTGATGCAACACAGTGGCAAACATAGTCCTCCAACAAAATTTCAACACTAAAAATTATTAATACACAGAATTAAGAATGATTCCCCTTTTAAAAATAAGAAAAACTGTGATTTTAAAAATGTATTTGTTGCCGTTTCTTTTTTAAAATTATAAAAGTCTAATGAAAATAAATGAAATCTGACATCAA
The DNA here is from genome assembly GCF_002922805.2 of Oryzias melastigma. Lineage (NCBI taxonomy): Eukaryota > Metazoa > Chordata > Actinopteri > Beloniformes > Adrianichthyidae > Oryzias > Oryzias melastigma. The sequence continues at coordinate 5,808,011 of NC_050527.1, forward strand.
GGAAGCCAAAACCACATAAAAATAAAATCCAAAAATGGAAACAAACATTTACATTACATCTTAATTCAGCATTCAAATGAAACGTGAGCATAAGCATCGTCATTGAAGCACAAGAGCAGTCACACAATGAGTTGTTATTTATAGAGCAACAATGACATAAGGCTGACATGTTAAACACATTTGTAAATATAAGTGCATGTCTAAGTAGATGACATAAAAGATAGGAAATACGTAAGCACATGCAGAGAAGAAAAATGCAGTTCAAACAGCACACATGGAAGCATGAACTGTGCACAAGCACAAGTGAAACTAAAAAAAAAAAAAAAAAAAACAATCCCATGAAGTCGTTTTACATTTTCATGCAAATTTTAACTAACAAAACATCTAATCTAATATCAGCTTTTTGAAAAAGTCAATGAATGGAGCTGAGAGGATGTAAAATGTGTTTGCGCATTACTCGACTAACTTTCTCTGCACAAAGAGAAAGGGAGGAGTAAAGGCTTCTACAGGTGAGGTGCAGCTTGGCAGGTAAAGACAACAGAAGTGTAGTTTGGGGCTGGTAGTGAAGGGAAGAACGGGGAGGGGTCAGTAAGTACCGTGTGTGCTGCTGTAAGTGACTGAGCTGCCTGAAAGATTTCTGGCAGTAGGAGCAGGTGTAGGGCTTGGCCCCGCTATGGATGCGGATGTGCTGGGCCAGGTAGCTGGAGTTGGCGAATGACTTGGCGCAGTGAGGACACTTGTGAGGTTTGGCCTCTGTGTGCGACTTGGAGTGGATCTGCATGTCAGACTTATTGAAGAAGGTCGCCGCACACATCCGGCACCTACAAGCGGAGAGACACAGAAATGGGAGGGCGGGATGGAAGAACCAGTATGGGGGAGGAGGACACAGAAGAAGAGGATAGAGGATATTTTAGGGGATCGAGAAAGAAGACGAAACCCATTTGATGAGTGAGAAAAATTAAATATGGGAGGGGGAAAATGAATGGAGGAAGATATGGGATAAATGAAGAGTCGGGGCACACCCAGAGAACACAGAAAGACACGCGTAAGGGCAGAGTTTAGTGAAAACCAAAAAGGAGAGGCTCACAGATATAATAGAAAGTGGAGGAGCATGCAATATAAAAACAAAGGGACTGGAGGGCAGGTTTATGTGCAGTGTGTGCAGAAGCAGAAAGTGTCTATGAGGCACTGATGTATTTGTTTTCTCAGTTCAGGTAAAAAAAACAAATAACTGTCTGCTCTAAAGCAGGCATGTCCAACCAAAACATGCAGAGAGGAGTGTTCAGTCACTGTGTTTGACATCTTTAAAAGCTTAACATTGATGGTAGTTTAAAAGGACACAGAAGTAATTGCATTCCACAGGCAGAGCTAGAATGCAGATCAGGCGATCTCTTTGGGGCCATACCTGTACGTCTTAGTGCCGTCTTTGTGGCCATGTTCCTCATCTTCATTGGAAAGCTCATATGGGTCTCCTGTGTGGTGCTGCAGAGTTGTAACCTATTAAAAGTAAAAGGTACTTAAAAAATGTGGCTACTACCTTGTTATTTCCCGTGTGTGGGTCTCGTCTTACCTGGCCACCAGGTGTCAGGTGTGCCAATATTAGTGTGTCATTTCCCGGAACGCGAGGGACTGTCGTCTTCTTCTTTCTTCCTCTTTTGGAGGGGGCTGGCATCACTACCACATGGGAAGCCCCGTCGCCTTCTTTTTTGTCTATAACAAGATCAAAAACTGCTGGTCACGAGAAAACCAGACTTTTGAAGAGGTCAGCCGCCTTTATTTTTATACAGGAACACGCACAAAGCATGATATCTAATCAGACGCTCTGTAAAAGAACATGTTGTAACTTATTGTTTTTTTTTTTTTTTAATACTACAAATGTAATTAATTTTCTGTGATGAGATGATCTTGAAATACGTTTTATGCTTCAATGCTAAAGATGTTTTGGTTTGCTTAAATACAAACCAAGTGACATTATTTGTTTTATTTGTCTCTGAAACATGTGAAAACAAATAATTACAGCATTAAATTTAATTTCTGTGTAAATTATAAAAAAATAAAGTAATTGTCTGCTTGACTGTTTGAATTATTGGTTAAAGATGTCCTGGATTAATTTTTAGTGAACTGAATCATATCAAAATGCACCAAAATTGACAATGAAATGTATCTGCAACCACAAATTATGATATGAATGGTTAAAATGAATTTTTACACCCCTAATTGAAGGATAACATAATGAGAGATACACAGTGTAGTATGAATGTCATACCTGCTGAATGGAGCGCTGAAACTATCATGGTTCCTGCTGGGTGACCAGAGACAAACGACTGGGAGGAGGTGGGAGAGACCAGCGTTCCCTGAGGCGTTGTGATGACCAGACCAGCTGTATGAGGAGATTCACAGGTGGAAAAGTTTGTCATTCAACATAATTATGTCCCAAACTCTTACCAACAGATGCATATTTTACTTCTTCTGCTGTGTCTAAATTGATTGAACTACTTTATTTCAGCCCAACGGCTGTTTTATGAACAGAAAAGCAGATGTTTGTTGGGCCTCAAACCCTCCTGAAGGCCACATTTGCTCCAGTGAACTAAATGATTAAACATTCTTCTGTTTATTTATGAGTCAGGGGTAAACTTCAGTCTTGCTTTGTTTGAAATCCTGCACCAATTATCTTATGCTAGACCCACATTAGTATTAACAAAACAGAGCCTGATATCCCCTGCAAGCAGAAGCAGAAGAGTACCTGCTGTCATGATGCCTGTGGAGGGAACCGGCAGCACTGTGATGTTCTGGGTGCTGTGAGGAGGGTTGAGGTGTCCTGCATTGCCAACCTGGCCCCCTCCATCTGTTTTGGGCCCAGGAGTGGGAATGGTGAGGAGAGCTGTCTGGTAGTGGGAAGAAGGTGGAGAGAACGGCGCATTCTTCTCCTGTTGCTCCTTCATCTTGTTAAGGAACATGGCATTCTCGATCTGACAGAAGGCAGAAAATGTGGTTTTTGGGTTTGGAACAAACTCATGCCGTTTAATTTAACAGTATTTTTCTGAAATGAGATATAAAAATTGAAGGACGATGTGCTTCAACACAGATTTGACTAAGAATTTGCATTGAACAGAAAGTGAAATTAAGCCCATGCCAAAGGAGCTTAGCTTATACAGTCCTACCTGTCCTTGCACGGCGGGGACGGGAGACCAGAAGTAGGACGAATTAAAGTGAGAGTCTTCCATCATATCTGAAAAAGACACAAAAGAAAGTATAAGCGTTTCAGTCCTGGTGCCCAATCAGATTAGAGCACAATGCAGCTGAACTTGAAATGGTCTATAAGGTCAAACATTCACTGTCTTTACAAATGAAGAAAGACGGATTGAGATTATGTGCTGGTAAGAAGAATCGAGCTGGGATAGGGTTGGAAAAAAAAAAACACGTTTTCCAAGAACTAAATTTATCCAAATCTTTCAGTAGTCAGGGTTCTTCGATTGCTCTTTTCATCCCTTTCATTCACTAAATAACACCTACAATTCTAGTTTTCATATTGGGATTTAATCAGATTCATCTATATTCATAAAACTACTCTAAAGGATTGAATTTTGCACAAATTTACATGTATAATTTTTAAAACTCAGACTTGTCAGTTTGTCTCTGTCATATCTTCTGTAAATTATAACCATGTGTTTTTTAACAACAAATTCACTTCGTTATTTATTTATTTGATCAACCCAATTTCATTACTTGCTTTTTTTATTGCAATATTATTTTCATTTAATCTACTAATTCATATTAATTAAGCTTATTTTTAGCTAAATATGAAAACATTACATGAATAATTGCGTAAAAACTAATTAACACAAATGTCTAATATAACAATTTTTGCCAGTTTATATCACTTTGGGCCTTGCTACAATTTGACAACCTATCCAATTCTCCTTCGCCCAATAGTAGCCAGGTTAGACCCTTGTGACCCCGTGACCCCAAAAAGAATAGAGTGAGTTAAGAAAAAGATTCAATATGAAGAAGATTCAAAATGTCAGCCGTGAGGAGGCCTTTTCAAATCTCAGTGACAGATAATAAACTTTATGTTTTCAATTCTTGTTAATCACCATTTTTGTTTTGAATGGTAAAAAAATGTATAAACCTGTAAATGTATTTTAAACTCTGTAAAAGATTCTCTTTTGAATGAAAGAATTAGACTTATGAATCCCTTTTTTTTTTGCTTTGTTCAAATTATTTTTTTTTAAATGTGCTTCATTTGGGTCAAAAAAATAAATTACAGTGGAAAAGCACAATATGACAAAAGCCTTACAGAATCACGAACAAGATTTCCTCCTATGTAACTTCGATAAGCTACTAAAATATAAACCATTAGAAACACATTATGTTCACAGATAAATAAATAATGGAGAACGCAGTTGTTGCATAAGCTCCAATATTGTGGGTGAAAGACTTTGTTATTCTGATATTATATATTTTTTAAGTCAAACTCTCGCTTATAAACCAGCTATTACATAAATGCTTAATTTAGCCGCTGATGTTAAGTGGGATCCACGATAGTCTCTAATATCAAGACATCTAGGCCCGATTAGCCACAAAATGACAAGGTAGCCATAACAATAATCAAGCTGTATCTAATATATTCCATGTATGTTGTGTTTATAATAACCCAAAACGCGAAAACATGACTCCATTTCGGTCCCTGTAATGGTGTGGTAAATTAGGCCCGACGTGCTGGCTAAGGAACGGTTAGTAATGTTGTGTTGCTCTCCTGGCTGGAAGGCAAAAAA
>NC_050527.1:5812891-5819267 GCF_002922805.2 Oryzias melastigma
CAGACTTCCGGCTATGGGAGCGGGTGGCGGCAGCACAGACATGCATTTCTACAAAAAACACCAGCGACTGCATGGAGAACTGTGGCGTTTACCGGTACCGTCGACTTCGACTTAATCCGCGGAGCTCCAATAGACCGAAACAAACTCAAACTGGGGTCCAAGTCAGTCAAAACTCCAGCAAATCAGCAAAGTTTCCCTCCCTTGTCTTACACTTTTTTCTATTTTTTTCCTCCGGTGAGCTAGCTACCTCGCCTGAGCTTCACTTCCTCCGGATAAGGTCGTCAGACAAAAGGAGTGCTTGTGGGATGACGTCACTTCCGGGGTTTTGATGGACTGTTTATTCGAAACGGAATGTTACAGCATTGGCTTTTTTCTTTTACATTTGCCTAACAGTGAAGACAATTTTGTGTCACTTTACCTTTAATGGGACTTCTTTAGCGTATTTTAATTATTTATTTGCAGATATAAAACATTTGCCTGTGAAGCTTCTGCTTCCTTGTTTATGAAATGCATTGTTTTTTCTTAAGGCAGCTCAATGTAAATGTATTTTTCTAAATTTTAAAAGTTTTTTTTTAAGTATTAAAATTAGCAGACTAAGAAAACTTAAAAAATATCCAACTGGTGTCAAGGAAAATATGTTTGATGTTACCAATGACAAAAACTAAAGAATAATAAAAATCACATACATATTAAGAAAAAAATAATAGATTAGAATAGTTACATATATTTAAAATATTAATTAAAACAATATTAAGAAACCTTAAACATGACATAGCATGACATTAACACTTTTGTGAAAAAACAAATAGAAAAAAGATAATCTTTTACCATCTTTCTTTTTAACATTTGTAAAATGAATTAAACTTGATTAATTTAACACAGGAGAATATCCCCCATTAATAAAAGAAATGATAATAAGTTAGTATTTTTGCAGTTTTTTAAATGTATGTTTTCATCTGTTAAAATAGTTTCTTCTATTATTTTCTCCTGCTCCCAGAGTTTGGTAATCATTAATTCCATTATTTAAATTTCAGTCGACATTAGAAATCAGAGAATCAATGGAAATAATCACAGCCATGATGTTTATTTAGTCTTCCATTAAACTAAAGTTTTATGCAGCCATTTTGACCCGTCTTTGGATATTCTTCCCCTTTTTGTTGTTGTACTTGGAATCATCTTAGTATAAAAAAGTCAACAATAAGTCAAGTAAAGTGCAAAAACATGTGTTTTAATTATAAAGACATAGTTCTGTGGATACATTTTATATGGTGGAGAAAAAATGGAAGAGTTAATCTTTCTTTTTTCATTAATCAACTTATTGCAGTGAATGAACAAAATAAATCTAAATCAAATCAGTTTGTGGTGTGATCATCCTTTGTCCTTAAAACAGCATAATTTCTTGTAGGTACACCTTTTCTTTGGTAACTTAGCTGAAAATTGTCCCAAACATCATTGAACTAACCTCAGATTTTCAGTGGATGTTGGCTTTCTCACATCCTTCTGAATCTTCATGTAATCCCAGACATACTCCATGATTATCTGATCAGACTCCCTCCGATGAAAATCCTGATTCTAAAGTCTCAAGATGTTCTTGTAGCACTTTTCTCATGATACAGAACATATATAAAGAAAATTAAACTGTATTTATTTATTTATTCCTTCCATGAAGCATAAGGAACACCAAAAACAGAAATTGAAGCTTAAAATTCAATTTCTATGTATTCAGTTTCAATTATTGTATTTATTGCATCGGATGCAATGCATCTATTTGCAGACAAATAGGCTGTGTCCCAACTCTCTTCCCACCCCTTAACTACTGAAAAACTGCAAAGAGCTTGTTTATCTAGTGCCCTGGATTTCTAGAAAGCAATTTGGACACAATCCTCAATATATTTTCTTTTTGCCAGCAATTGTAAGCAACTATGACATCACCAATTTCCCAAAGTTAAAACCTCATCACTATGAACTTGAAGACTATTTATGACTCCACTGTGTTCTGAAGATGAAAAAAATGATGCTTTTTAAAGAATAAATTCCAATGTTTTTGTTTCCATATTAAAAGTCACAATGCATTGTGGTCTAAATTCACGAATCTAGTGAGCAATCTGTTTTTTGCAGAGACTTTTGGGAAATTTCTAGGGCTCCGGATATTGGAATTGTAAATTACAATATCTCTACAGCTCTACAAATTTGTGAATGCCATAAAAAGTCTACTTGATAATATATTCTAGTAAAGGAATTCAAACACAACCTTCACTTTCCTTGTGTTCACTGGGATCTGGCTGGAAGGCAAAAAAAAAAAAATCAAAGAAAGTGGCACAGATTTGTTGATTTTGGCCAAAATAGCATAATTATAATTAAAAGATAACTGGGAATGCTTTTACAATAGATAAAAAGAGGATTGGAGTGGCCATCATTTGCATTACTTCTTATTCTTTTTGTGCTAAAGATAGTTTTTAATGACTTTGGCTGTTTGTATGGGTGTGTTGTCCTCCTGCAGAATGAATTTGGGGCTAATCATATGCTTACCTGGTAGTATTGCATGATGGATGAGTGTTTTTCAGCATTGAGAACACCATTAATCCTGACCAAATCTCCTACTCCATTTGCAGAAGTGCAGCCCCAAACGTTCAAACCCTCACCACGGTTCCAGTTCACCTGCAGACACTCATTACTGTGGTGCTCTCCTGCCTTTTGACAAACTTCCTTCTGCTACAGCCAAGCATTTCAAATTTGACTCATCGTTCCAGAATAGCTGCTGCTGTTTTTTCTGCTCCCCAGTTCTTATGATTTTGTGCTTGGCCATGTTTTTTGTTGATGCACTCTATCTCTCCATGACATGAAACTACAGTATTCTCCACAACCTCATCTTGGTAGTAGAGTTTCTTTTGTTTGCTCACTTAGATTTATATAAAAAAATATTATTTATACTTCCGAAAGCATACTTTACAGGTTTTTCCAAACTAGTCCAAAACTTTTTCACAGTTCAGTACATAACTGCTAACCTTGATAAAGAAATAGTCAGAATCAAACCTCAATTTGATCATTTTTTCTTCTCTTCATTGAATCATATTAGCATATTACAAATAAATAAGCCGTATCTACATTTGACATTAATATCATGTAATGTTGAAACAACAGCAGAAGAATGCAAACAAAAATGATACGGATGAGAAAAGTTCACTTTGAAAATATAATTTAAAAGAAAAGAAGACAAGATAAAAAAAAAAGAAAAACCCAATGAGTGAAAACAAATAAAAAGACTTTCTCATCCCCATTATAACAAATAACAAAAATAACTCTTATAAGAAGGTAAAATAGTAATATAAATTATTGTGAGGGATTTAATTAAAGACTTTAAACAAATGGGAAAGTTTTAGGCATTTTTACTCTCCATGAGGTGTAGGGATCTTGATAATAATGTATGTGAAGTTTAACCTTTAGGATTTTGCAATCCAGTTCTGATCAGATCAAGTGTAGATTTTATTCAAGTAACAAAATCAAATGCTTACTGATTGCTGATTATCCTCAGAAAACATTCTTTCATTATTTCAGTAATCAGTAACATGAATCACACATTATGTAACAGATACTCACTGATTATCATCAGAATACAATTTCACATGAATCCAGAAATCATCCCTACGTATTGAAGATCATATTTTCTTGGAGCAATAGAGTAAATTCTGAAAAGAATTCGTACATCTTTTCAGCAAACATTAACGATTCACACTTTAAGTAACCGATATGTAATCGTCATTGAATATCATTAGTACACATGATAACATTGATCATTGCAAAACATTGCAAATCAAGTAAAGAAAATCAATAGTTTATGGATTGTAATTAAAACATTTCACTAATCATTGCATATTAAACAATGTAATACTCATTGGTTGTGATTAAGAGTTTTGATTATTTCACCACATTCAGGCAAATAAACAAGAAATAGTTTCAAATCCATTTACATTATAGTTTCATAAAGTCAATTATTGATTATTAATCATGACTCCTGTTTTTATTTTCAGTTTTCTTGACTGTCATACCCCAAATAGCCACATGGAGTCGCTGTAAGAACAGGTATGCAGTTTTCGTCTTGCTGTCAACATCCGGCGACACGTCTTTGCTTCACAGCCCTTATCCGGCGATTCATCTCCCCTTAATTTAATTCTCGCTAGCCTCTCTATGCGCCGCAGACGATGAAGTGACCGTGAGGGATCGTGAGGAGTTTTAGTTTAGAAGTGAAGTTCGCCTGCAGCGCTCCAGATAACAGTGAAGCTTCAAATGGGGGAGGTCAGAAAGCTGCAGAAGAAACTGAGACAGATTGAAAATCTGGAAATAAAAATCAGCCTCACACCAGAGGAAAGATTTAAGGTACAGGCTACACTCTATCTGCATTTTCCCCTTTATTTCTCTTCACATATCTGCCAACGAGATTAGCGCAAATCCTAAATAGATTTCCCTCAGGTGAAAGGTCCTGAGTCTGCTGTGGGAGCACAGATATACATTCACGTTTCTGGGATACAAAAACCCACACATAACCCGACTTTTTATATATTAAAAAGTTTTTTAAACATGCATCTGTGCTGACAACGTGTATTCCCCAAAACGTTGGCTTTACAAAGTGAATGTATAATAACAGAGCAATAAATAATTTGAGAGTTTTTGCAGGATCTCTGCTAATCAGGCATTGAGCAGACAGCATCTGGGGGAAAAAAAGAGCAGACGCTACAACAGAAAAGCCTCTTTTAGTGCTGATCTTTCACTGTGTCTCCCAGTTCAGAAAAAAAAAAATGACATGAATTGAATTCATGAGTCACAGCAGATGTCCTGTGTTTGAACCTGACCCTTCATTAACCCCAAACACAGTAATTATGGAAATCACTTCTACAAACATTTTCTATTACGTCTTAAATGATGATTTTCTGTCCGCTTGCAGACTGGATTTAATAAAAAATAATGAGTTGCTGTAGATTTTATAATCAGATGAGAGTAGCTCAAACCAGTTACTGAATTAAATTTGAGTTTGTGATATAAATAATCATTTAGCTCCATTTTATAATTTCTGCCTGAGCCGTTTTTGAAAAGACTATTTTCTATCACACTGCAGGCTAAAAACCATTTAGTCCCAGAAGGAACTCAAACCCTTAACAATTAATGATGAACAAAATCATTTCAGTTAAATTGCTTCACTGGATGCAATATAATAGAATTGTAGCACAACTGTAGAAGATTTTGCATTAAATCAAACCACTTAAAACACCTTTCTTAGAAATAAAATGCGCCTCTGCAGTGATATAAACATTTTTTAAACATGGCGTTTAAAATAATTGAAAGAAATATGCCTTCAAAACATCAGATTGATTTTTTGGAAATTTAGAGTAAAATTCGTATGCAGAGTTAATACACTTTTAGCCATTGAAATGTTTTTGAAATGTCATTTGTTTTCTAGACTGTGATTGCTACAAAAAATTTCAATCTAAAGAAAAAAAGTACAACTGATATTATAATTCCTGTAAAAAATAGACAAAATGAAAAATAAATTATATTTAAAGTTAAAAACTGGAGAAATTATAGATTTGTGAGGTCTTAAAATAAATACAAAACATAAATGAGGTAAAAGTGACAAAAAAATTCCAGCAGCTACTACTTTCGCATTTCTTTTTTTAAAAACTTTTTATTTTCCAAAATACATTTTTCTGTATAAACCAAAATTTTAAAACACAAACAAAACAGATAACTCACTAAACAAACATTCATCCTCAATTCTAACATAGTCTTCCTTGATTCATTACAGTAACAAAAATAAACAAATACAATTCTATTAGATTCTCTCCGCGTTGCATGTATATTCCACCATCACAACTCCTCAAAAATATAAAGATTTTTTGCAGTATTAAACTTAAAAAGTGATATAAACTCTACACACTTAGAGCTCCTCTAGGAGAGAAACCAGACGCTTAATTCAACAGCCAGTTCAGCCAGACGTGCATGTTTCAAAGCTTACAATCAGACAGCACGTTCTGAGCTCTAATAAGCCTCGACAGGTCGAATGTGTTGGTTTTACACAAAAACAACTTGTGGATTTAGCCGCCCGCTCTGCAGCCATCCTCATGTCTTTCCCTGTCAGATCTCCAGGAAGGCGGAGCTGCGCTCCAGATTGGCTGAGCTTCAGCTGCAGCTTTCTGGCCCTGAGCAAACTCCTGGGACTCGGGAAGACGGAAAAGAGGAGAAGATGAAAAGACAAGTGTAAGGAAGTGAAAGAGAGGTACCAGTGAGGGGAGGGTGGGGGGCATATGGAAAAAAGCAGGGTTCTTCAAAAGCAACAGCATTCATTTTGAATTCTTTGATCTTTTTTGTTTGACGATTTAAAAAC
>NC_050527.1:5819328-5820954 GCF_002922805.2 Oryzias melastigma
AAAGCTCCAGCAATGCCAGTGCAGCCTGCCAGCCAAAGGGGAGCAGGAGGAGGGGACGGCGCGGAGGCAGGCAGGGTGTCACATCAGAGAGGGGACGAGCCAGGAAGCTGTCCGGATCTTGACCCGGAGCGTCCACCGCAACAGGAAGGTGGGCTAATGAAGAAACAGGGTTGGGATTGTCGTTAGATTTTATGGCTGCCTGTTAAAAGCGCAAACGCATCGCTCTAATTTGTGATGACCATCTGAAATGAGATCGTACGAGTTTGCCCCGAGGAGTCCTAACAAGCTGGTGTGGCTGCCAGGATTAAAACTACCGCGCTGCCTTTGCCTCCCTGAAGACGAGGCCTACGGTTTGCATCCTTGGAGCTTACTTATACCCACGCTTTGCTGCGGCACACTAATCCATACTACAGAATCACATTTATTCATAAGGCAGATGAGTCAACACTACTAAATGCATCATTTACTTATTTATTTATTTGCAGACGCCGAGTTTACATCTCTAAAAGCATTTTGGGAGAAGGCGAGGTTTCGCCTGAGGCTGCTGGAGGGTCACAATGACATCGTCACCAGTGTGGTTGCTGTTGACAACCTGGTGGTTTCTGGAAGGTACAGTTGCATAATAGAGAAGAAAAGTGACCATTTAACCTAAATTATCTCTTAAAGTCCCACTCTGATCATCTTTTGATCTATTGTAAAATAATTCCCAGTTATCTTTTAAGGATGATTATGCCACTTTTAGCAAAAATATACATTAAAAAAAATCATTTTCTGGGTCATAGTTTTTCTTCATCTCTGAATTGCATAATCGGTGTGGAGCAACCCCGCCCCCACTTCCCCTTCTCATTGCTGAGAGCTCTCTATTATCACGGTCTCCTGCTAGCTTACAGTCTCTCACACCCCCAACCTGAAGCTACAGACACACCGGGTATGTGACACATGCTTATGAATGCATTAAAGGGGCATTCTTGAATGAGAATATAGCCCATGATGTTCACACGGGGAAAGCAGGGAGGGACTTCCTCTTCTTTTTTTCTTTTGCTACTGTTTACTAGCACATCTTCCACCTACAGATGGAAGAGGATGTCCAAGTGGGGCAAATCTCCGAAATTTTGCTCCTGGATTCACAGCTCCATTCTGATAAGAAAGCAACATATTTTTCTAAATACGTGCGGCCAGTGCTGCACTTTTTCCTTTGCCGGAGGAAAGATGAAGGTTAGGATTGCAGTTACGGCTAGGGCTAAACCACCAAATGGTTCCTGAGTGCAGCTGTTTCTGTAGGTTACCGCTCCTCCAAGGGAAAGGGTCAAATGTGGAGAACACATTTCATACACTTAAGAGTGTGACAGGTAATGGGACTTTAACCTTAAATATGTGCGGCCCTGGACGGACTTAAAATATGTGCAGGCAATGCAGCAATGTGCATGTTGGCTGTACATATTAAGTGTCACCAGCAGGAATTTTCATCACTTTTTATGCTGTGAATAACATCAGTCTTCCGATAAACAAAATACTTAATGTCATAGAATTTGGGCACAAACTGTAATTATTTATTTTACCTCCATGATCAATTTTCAACCTGAATAAAAAGGGAAATCATCTATACATTACTACCAAATCCAATGC
>NC_050527.1:5821465-5828404 GCF_002922805.2 Oryzias melastigma
TCCGATAAACAAAATACTTAATGTCATAGAATTTGGGCACAAACTGTAATTATTTATTTTACCTCCATGATCAATTTTCAACCTGAATAAGAAGGGAAATCATCTATACATTACTACCAAATCCAATCCTATATAATGCAAAAATCAACTTTTTTGAGCTTTCAAGTTAAATAAAATGTTATTTCCTCACAAAAAACAACCCCAATTTTGCTCTTATGGGGTCCAGATGACCCCACCCTTATATTGATGTGTTATCCCTCCCACGATTAAGGTGGAAAGGGTGTTATATCTGTGGTGAAGTGGTTCTTCTTGCACATAACCTGCAGGAACAACAACGGTTAACCGGCTCTAGGTTGACGTCATGAAAAGGGCGGCACCCACAATGAGCTAAAGGTCGTACCTCAGAGATTACGTCGTTTTACTTTTGGGTAGGAAAAGGAGCTCCTGGAAATAACTCATATTTCATGAAATATGTGTTGTTTTGTATTTCAAAGGTGATATATATGGATATAGTTATCTCTGAAAGGCTTAAGAAAATCATGATATAGGCCCTTTATTGTGTGTTTAGTTTCTGACTCATTTGAATAAATAATGTAATTTTGAGCATCATTTTCTTTATACTTGTCCTCCATCACAGGCAGGAACATGTTAAGAGCTTGATTTTCATCAGAGTGGGTGTTTAAGAGGTCATGGCTCCTTCCCCCTGCTGTGTGTTTGCCTTCCTGCCCCCGCTTTGATCCCTCTACTCACATCGTTTCTTGTAACTCTTTCCTCTGCTCTCTGCCCCGACTCCCAACCACCCCAGTCGAGATACCACAGTGAAGGTGTGGCACGTTCCCACGGCAACGCAGCAGAAGAACTTGGGGGGTCACACCGGCGGAGTCACCTGTCTGTCTGCGCCTCCCCCCGAGTATTGCAAGAGGCTGGGTGAGGACAGAAATGTGCTGTGACTGTCGCTGAGTAATGCCTGTATCCTGCGGCCGGGTAATTATAGGAGCGGTTCATCAGATCAGCCCCGGCGAGAGAGAGCCTCCGCAGACACGTTTAGAGAGTTCAGCGTCTGTCTGAAGCCGGCAGCCTCTCCACGTTTGACTCTGCAGCTCTCCTCCTCACACCCCCGCCTGCTTCTGGAATCAAACTGTAGAAGTGCAGAGCTCCTTTGCATTGATCGGCTTTCATTTTGTTTCATTATAGATTCATATATATATATTTTAATAACCTTTTGTCTTCTGTTTCTCATCAGCCAGGTCGCTGTCATTGTCTGACAATGAGAGGTTCATTTTGAGTGGCTCTGCAGACTGCTGTGTGAGGATCTGGGCCCTGAGCATCGGTATGCTTACCATATAATGTACAGGTGTCAGGACGCACACTTTAATGTATGTGTGAGCCCACGCGCTGTCAGTACTATTTCCCTTCCTCCTCCAGGTCAGTGTGTTAAATCGGTCTACACATTCAACGCCGTGGCTTCTCTCTGTTTCCTACCAGAGGGGGACGGCTACATCATCACTGGATCAGGTGTGTCTCTGCAGTGACAGATGGCTTGTGACTTGGTGAACAAATTAATTGGAGCCTGAAGTAGTTGTATCACATCCGATTTATGTCTGGTGTCTGATTCTGTACCTGTTACCCGCCACACTTCATCTGGCTGTTTTTATGGGTTCAAGTCTAACATGCAGTTGAACCCCGTGGCACCGGCTGTCAGGAGGTTAGGGGGGGTTAAATCCTCCATCAGGCTCAGTTGGATCAACCAGAACCGGCAATAATCACTTACTGAGCTCATAATCTCCTGCTTTGTAGACGGCGGGAAAGTTCAGGCGTGGAGCTGGCAGACCTTTCAGAACTGTCAGTCGGTCAACGCTCACCAGGAGGCTGTAACCTCCATCCAGGTGTGTGGCTCCTCCTCTATTTCAAACTAAAAAGTCCAGAAAATACAAGTAATTAAAGAAAAGGTAATCAAAAGCTTCTACTTCCACACTTTTTTATCATCCCCAGCTCTCTTTATTTAGTGCTTTCAAATGGAAATCAAAGATATTTGTTAAGATGTAAGAAGTAGAACTTGTCTATACTGGGTGTTTTGTGCAAAAGAAAGGCTTTTAATGAATAATAAAACCAGGAGCTGCAAATTCACTTCTTTTTTTTATTTGCAATCATCATAAAATGCCTAAAGCATGAAAATGTAGCACATCGCTGTCATCTCTTTGTCGTTTATCATGCACGGCGCACAATCCATTTATAACCGACAGCGGCGCAGAAACATCTTTAAATTATTTGTACACTTTTTTTATTTGCTGAAACATGGATTCACTTTCTTTCCTCTAACACACACATTAAGTGGGTAAGGACTCGGATCACCATGACAACCGTGTCTCTAATGCCCTCCACAGTCTCAGGGTCCGCTGGTGTTCAGCGGCTCGGCTGAGGGAGGCGTCTCCGTGTGGGAAAACAGGTGTTCGGATCGAGACCCCCTGAGGCTGCTGCACCACTGGAGCGGCCAGGTGACAGGCTTCAGCGGGGGGGCGGGGGGCCGTCTGACCCTAAGCCCGCGGGGGGACAGGGTGTTCTTGGCTTACGGTCGAGCCTGGCTCAAGATCCTACACTGGAGGACAGGTGAGCTCTGGAGCGGACGGCGCCGAAATCTGCATAATCCTTCCAGCCTAACATCTGTCCAATTATCACAGGAATGATATCCAGGTTGACCAATCACAGCAGCATCACCGGCGTAACAGATTGTGTTCACCAGACAGGAGGCCTCTTAATTGGCTCCAGCTACGACCTGGCGAACGGAGAGAGCGGGCTTAATTGTGAGTCGCGGTGTGAATCAGGAGTTGCTCTCTCATCTCAGAGTGTCAAAATGTAGAGAGGGCTTAAAGGACTAAATGGAAAGCACTTTGAGTTCCTCCACTAACTTCCAAACCTTTAATTGCCTCTCTGCTCTCTCCAGTGTTCTTGCTGCCTCGGTGTCGGTACCTGGCCTCCCTGACCTGGTCAAACGCTCCCAGAATCCTCTGCTTCGCGGCGTGGACCACTGGGAGCGGAGACCATCGCTGGGTCACTGGAGGTCAAGACCTCATCGTTTGGGAGCAGCTCCCCAGTTCTGGAAAGCAGAGGTGGAGACACTACTCAATATCACTGAGTCTAAAAGCTCCTTTCATAACAGGATTCAGAATGTGTGCTTTACAACTTATACCAACAAATGTGTAATGATGGCTTTTACTGCAGGGGTGACATCACCGTAAAGAGGGACAGCCGAATGGACTCCTGCTCTTTTGAGTCGGAGGCAGACACAGAGGAGGATGAGGAGACTGATGGTACGCGGCTTCACGCTTTCTTGAAACCCTTAAAGTTCCCCTTCAATGAAAATCGTGTTTTTTGAGTTTTTAACATGTATGTGTGGCATTTTTCTTGAACAAATGTAATAAGAAATCATTTTGTTTTTGCATTTCCGAGTATTTCTCCTTGTAAATCGCCGTCAATCAAACTGTCGCAGACAGGCTGCTTGAGTTAATGAGAATTTATTAATGCTGCACATGCACTAAACCCTCATCTGTTCCTAGTGTGTCTAGTTCAGGTTCTGGAGAAGAGAAGATGGTATCTTCACATTGACTGCAGTCAAATGAGCAGTCGTTCACATTTCTGTGGTCAAATCAGTCACTGGATTTTTGGTGTGAGTTTCATCCAATACTTACGGTAGCAGGACTGAGAATGCTGGAAAATCTCCACCAGACTCCACGGAGCTTCTTGATGTGACCATGGAAATGTGAACGGCGGCTCATTTGACCGCAGTTGGAAAGGATTGTAAATCAATGAAAGAGCATTTTGATGTTAGCTTTTATTATTTTCTGCTCTGAGAAATCAATAGATTGAATATATTAATTACAGCAACGTCAATAAACATTGGAGAATTAGCTAAAAGAGTCTTTGGTGAACTGGAAGGAGAAAGAATCAGGATTTTGGAGGAAGTTCAGTCCATGAAGATCTTCAATTCCTTGTCCGAGCTGACATCCGGATCAGAACCATACGACTGGACATTACCAACATTGCTTGACATTTTGATTTAGCAGCGGTGAAGATTTATGCTAGACTGACACAGAACTAACATAATCAGACGGAGGGGCCAAAGACACGCCCCCTCAGAGGAGATTTTGTAAAGAGAGGCTTCAGATCAACATGAAAAATGGCTTTTTAAGACATTTAGGTTGTGGAATTTTGGTTAAAAGCTTCATTACCATAATTAAAACACTACTGGTAACGTGTTTTTAAAATAAAAAATAATTGTGGGACTTTAACGGAGCTGCTAAGATGAACATTGGGGTGTTTGTTTTAGATGATGCAAATCCTAAAGGAACTCTTGTGGAATTTAGATTTCGATGACGAGGAAGGAGAGGACAAGGGTCCCGACGAGGTCGAAGGTGGAGGCTCGTGGCTGCGCTGCGCTCTCCAGTGAGCAGTGGCGAGGACGTGGCGGCCTGCAGCCATGAAGAGGACAGAAGAGGCAGAGCGTACAGATGAAGTGTTAGTGTGTGTGCACAAGACGCAGATTGTTTTCCATGTAAATATTTTCACACACAATAAAGCTGTCATCTCACCTTTAAATTAGCATTTCTCGTCATTTTTTTTTTTTTACCCCCTCCCTCTGTGACCCTGTATCTTCTTGACACGTCGGTTCAACACCCCTCTCTGCCGGTGCAAGCTGTGCAAATGAATGCTAATTAAATCTCGCTCCATCACGTTGATTCCTTTTCTCCACCTCCTATTTGCCGTCTCCTTTCCTCTGGGGTGTCCTTTGCTGATTTTGTAAACATCTTAGGAGAGTTTCTTTCTTTCTTTTTTAACCTCTCCCACAAAATGATCTCATTAATGTCAGCCTCGCTATCATTTCTATTTGCCTTGACTAATTCGTTTTTCTTTCTCTTTGTCCGTTTAATTGAACCTTTAAAAAAAACATAATTAGCATTTAAATCTCTTTCCTACAGTCTTTTGCCCTCCCCTACATGGTTTTCTCTCCCGTCTCTTACTCCAGCAGACTCTACATGCCTCAGTCACTACGGCAACCAATGCTTTTTTTTTTTTCTTTCCCCCACTCTTGCTTTCTGTATCTCCCGCCTTTCCCTCTGTCTCCTTCTCTCATTCCCTCCTTTCACTGCCAGAGGTAAGCCTGATAACTGATATGTGTCGGGGAGCTGGTGTGCGTGTTTGTGTGTCTCCGTGACATTTCTTTGGCATTTAGGCAGCAGTCGCTGATAAGAAGTTGCGTCTCTCGGCTCAAAAGTGCCGCACTAAGTACGGGGTCCGTGCGTAATGCTTCTAATGATGATTAATTTTTCTGAGCTCAGGTGTGTGCCCTGTAATGACAATAAATCAGACAGTGTTTACTTCTGGATGCTTTTGCAAGCAGGCGTGGATTCTGCACAAAGCTGCGCGGCGCTCTGGAGTGTGTGTTTATGTGCTCCTCTTTTTGAAGAAGTGTCAGCATTGGCTTAGTGCTGGCATGTGTGTTTACATGGTTATTATCTGACAAAGTGGATTAAGAAAAAGAAATCAGGACACTCCCCCTTCCTCTCCTTCCCTCTTTGCCCTCCTGTCTTATCTTGCATAGATGATCGGAGAAGAAGAGTCTCAGTGAACAGAGCAAAGCGATGGAGAGATGGTAAGATAAGCATGGGATGTAGATGCATAAAATGTCATTCTGAGTGATGGCTGGCACTATAATCAATGTCTGAGCGGCTGAGGTCTTGCAGGTTGCCTGTGGGCGATGAGTTTTCTCTCTCTATCCCTCCATCACCTCTTCTTCTTCTTCTTTTACCTCCAAATTTTCTTCCAGCTCCATCTCTCCTGTCACACGACTCGCTGCTCTCATCTCTCTCCTCCTGGTTGCTCTGGTGACACAGCCCTCCACCTGTAACCGTGACGACAGCGAAGTTGAGGAGCAGGTGGACACTCTGTCAGTCCAGCTGTCCGTGACAGCCCAGGTCACTACCACCCCGCCGTGGGCAGTGGTGTGGGGTCCCACTCAGCCTCTGGAGGATGAAACCAACCACTTCCTCCCCAGCCAGGAAACCGACTACCTCCACCTGCATGGGAGCCAGCAGGAGGTCAGCACCGCCACACCTGAGGACTGGATTTACCCTGATTTAGGCATGCACCCCCAAGAGAAGGCACCGCTGGAGTCTAGGGACCACGAGGAGGCGGAGAATGGAGGGACAGAGGCGGAGGAGACGGAGCCTGAGGAAGGTGGGCACCAGGAGATGCGCATGAAGGATTTCTGAATAAAGGTGGCTTGAGTGGACAACCGTGTGAGTGCATCAGAGGTCCTCCGAGGAATTAGCTGTCACCAGGGCGAAAGCTGCCGTCCCACTGAGTGCAGCTGGCTGAGTCTGAGGCGGGGAGGTGCCTTAAACCCAACAATACAAAGAGGAATTGGCTCCTGTCAAAACTGCAAAAAAAGAGGAGACGTCTCTGGATTGTTGTTTCAGTTGGAGGCGTACACATTCAATACTATATCTGAAAAGACTAGTTATTTAAATTTGTTTTTTCACTTAAAGACGAGTAACTTGATGTGTGTGTGTTACAGTGGACCCTCAGTTCTACGTCACCGTGACCATCTCGTCGCTACTCATCCTGACAGCTGTTGTCATTACAGCCAAACTCTGGTAGGAATCCGAACTCCAAAATGTTCTGTGTATGAATACATTAATTATGAAGTGGCCTTTGCTGAATATTAATGAGGGATTTTTCCTGAGTGAGGCGGATGCTGGTCAGGAAACATATTGATTAAAGAAAACAGCTCAGGGGTTATTGCCAAAGAAGTTTTTATTTTGTTAAAAAGGCATTTAGGTATGAAGATCCCTAATGTTTGTACTTTATATGTAGTTTTTTAAGATTTATAGAAATTTGATTGTTGTTGGAGTTGGGATTATGACTACATCAAAGAGTTAGAAG